>NC_133622.1:194579726-194834726 GCF_048593235.1 Sminthopsis crassicaudata
ATGATGGATATTAGTACATCCCCCATCACTAGCTGTATTTAAATAGCACTGAATGGATACTTCTTGGTGATAACACAAAGCCAAATCATTTGTTATTAAACAAATTAAAGTATGAACTTCTAGGTCCCTCCTAACTTGAGCATCTCATTTTGTGATTCAGGATAGGGGCAATGTCAGTGGAACAGGGTTATAGGAGTTTTGAAGAAAGGAGCAGAGGTTACTTCTGGTAACCAACAGGCCATTTTATTTAGATAAGAGTTTTTGAGCCCTTGTAAAAGATTAATTTTAATCTATAACTGTTCTCAGGATCAGTTGCCAACTAAGGACAGTTTTTGGTTCAGCAACCTTTTGTGATAGTGAATTCTAGAAATGGTGCTACTTGTTAATATGATTTTGCTTGACCTTACTTTGAACCCTTACAAAAAGGGGTGTGTGTGTGTGTGTGTGTGTGTGTGTGTGTGTGTGTGTGTGTGTGTGTGTGTGTGTGTGTGTGTGATGATTTTACAAGTCTGCTAGCTCTAATAGTTTGTAATTCAACTATATTCATGTTAATTAAAGTCCTTTATTTTGAATGGTGCTACTTCTTGGCTTTAAGGAATGTCAAAATCTCACTAGAACTGATTCTGAATTCCAATATATTTTAATATAAACAAACTTAACTAGTATTGTCTGATATTTTTAAAACATTACTTTTAATGTTCAGAAAGTAATTATAGCATTAATTGTATATAAATTATATGGTTCTCTACTGTTAGAGAAGCATATCAAATTATCTTTATTTTCACAAAACTTTAACATTATTACTTGAATTGAAACTAGAACTCTTGTTTACATTATTAATGTGGTAAATCCTATTTATTTTAGCTAATTCTACAGTCTAGATCTGTGAGTGGAATCAATGTTTTATTTTCTCTTTAAAAATAAAAGCAGCATATGGCATTATGGATAGAGGTCTTACTAAGACTTTTAAGTCACAAAAGAGTAATATGTTCTCATTAATGGAGTCTTTTCTTTCACAGCAGGAATTCCTGAAAGACATATAGAGTATTTTGTTAATGAACTAAAATTTTAGAATCTGCAAATTTACAGATTAAATTTCTTTTTCCATAATGTTTCAGCTTCTTGATTGGATTGAAGGAAAAGAGAGAAATATTAGGGGCACTAATTTCCACACTGCACATGGTACTCTGGGAAGGAGAAAGCAGGTGGAAGCCAGTTGGCATGGCAGACCTGGTGACTCCTGAACAGGTGAAGAAATACTATCGAAAAGCTGTGCTGGTGGTTCATCCAGACAAGGTGAGCTGTTCAGGGTACCTGTGGGATTTGCCTCTCCCTTTTCTTCTTCCCCTTCCCTGTTTCTCTATCTCCCTCTCCCTTTCTCCTTTTTCATTTCTTTCCCTCCTCTTTCCTTTCCTCTTTTCTTTTCTGTTCCTCATTCCCTCTTCTCTACCTCCCCCCACTTTTGTTTTTGAACTACAAGTGGATGACTCTACTGCCAGCACTAAGCTGAATAATTTTGATTTTTGTCAACATTAAAGTATAAACTTTTTTTTCAATATTTTAAAATATCTAATTTTGGATTCTTGAACTCTGATGAACAATTTACATTTTCTTTTAAAGTTTCATAACTTTAGTTAGTAATTAGATATTGCACTATATCAGATGCAGTATTACTGTGTAACATTAACATTTAGTTGAAAGATTTTAAGTCTTAGCCTCTTGTATGCTCTGATCTGCAAGCAAATTGCTAGTGGAGGAAGTTGAATTTAAAAGGTTGCTGTTATTTCCTGGATATGTCACTATTATTAATGAAGAACTATAGATGGAAGGAAAGAGAGTGTTACTAGTTGATTATGTAGAATCGTGTATACTTTGCCCTCCTCATTTTATTTTTTCCAAATACCTATAAAAATAGTTTTTAGCATTCACTTTCATATGTACTTTTTTGCTGTTGTCTGGTATTGGGCACACATTTGTTATCAGGATGTCTTTTGGAGTAACCAGGATGGAGAGGGTGGGAGGAGGAAGGGAAAATAAGGAAGAAAAAACTATGTGTTGCCCTTATGTAGGTTTGTTAATACCTTTTTTTTTTTTTTTTTTTTTTTTTTTTAAGATAACTGGCCAAGACTAATTGTTCAGTCATTATCCTTATTGTTTTTGTTGTTTATCTCATCCTTGTATTGTTCAAGTTTGCAGTCAGGAGAAGGTCCCTATGCTGAATGACTAGGGAGAAGAGAGTCTTTCTTGTGATCAAACTGCAGAGCAGACTGGAAACCTGTTAGCTCTTCTAAGGTTATTAGGCTATATGAAGCCAAGGCTTGATCTTTAGCCAAAGGTTTATTGAAGACAGATGGAACAGAATGCTGGCTCAGGGACTGGCCCCCCAGGGCTGTTGTGAGGATCCGATGAGAAAATAACATCTTATTGGAGCTGAGGATGGGAAGCCCACAGCTCTGGGGTACCCTTACTTAAATCACACCTGTGGACCTTGGCAGGTGTTACGGCCTTTGCCTTGGTGAACTGCACTGCTGAGCTTACTACCTGCCCTTTGAACTGTAGGAGGATTGAGAGTTGACTTAGGTACCTGAAGAAACTATTTAACCCTGATGTTCAACTTGACAATTCCAAACCAGGGTTCGGCTTTGCCATTGTTAAAGCCCATTCACCTCCAGAACAAATCAGATGGGATATTTTTATCAACTGAGATTTGGGAGAAAGGTAAAAGAATGGACTATTCATAACTACTTTATCAGTGATCACAAAGCTTCTCTGATCTACACATCTACCCGGTTGTAGCTGTTCTTGCCCAGATGAGCTCCTGGCTGTAATTCTCGCTGGGCTTTGTGGGCATTTTGTAAATGGTCTGGGGTACTTGGCCACCATCAGATCACCCCTAGTTTTTGCCATGTGGCTCTGGTTAGTGCTATAGAAGTTGGGGGTGGGGGTAACAAGGGGAAGGCCAGGTAAGACTCGCTTGAGTCTGTGGAGAGGAGGCTGCCAGTTTCTGATGTCTGTCTATTCTTTCTTCCCAGGCCGCCGGGCAGCCATATGAGCAGTATGCCAAAATGATCTTCATGGAGTTAAATGATGCCTGGTCAGAGTTTGAAAATCAGGGATCCAAATCCCTTTTTTAAAACCTCAGTTTTGGGGATTTTCAAAATGCATTGGCAGCAGAATGGCGTCTGAAGGTGTTGTTTGTTGGACTTAACGTTCCTAGAATCTGAGAGAGAGTTTCATGAACTCATCCTCAAGTTTGAAATTCTACTCTTGTAGATGGGGTGTATTGTAAGATGCAAATCAGCAAAGGCCTCTCGCCATGTCACAATCATAGCCCAGAACGAACCTGTTTTCCCACTCATCTTGATTATGAAACACACATAAGTGTAATGACGTCCTCGTTTGGGGTGCGGTGGTGTAAGAAGAGTGAGCCATTCATCCCAAAGCCACTGATATTGGTTGGTTTTTGCCCAAAAGGAAGACCACTCTGACTTGTGCTTCTGTTATGTTTCCTTAGTTTGTGATTGGAGTTTGATGTTTAGTGCCTCTCACCTCAGTCCAAGCTCTTTAGTGCAATGAGAAACAGTGAATTTGCTAAGCACAGCATTGTTACCTGAATCTATAGAAGGTGTACATTTACATCTGTATTTTGTGTAATCATCCTGATAATCACTTTTGTATATAATTAAACTGTTTTCTGATGATAACCTGCATTCCTTATAATGAATTGGCAGCCGCTAAGCCAGCATTCTTGGTTATGGGAAGCAATGAACCGAGTTGTTTGCAAATCACATTTCATGATTCTGGACAGTGATTGATTGTCACATGGAGAAACACTGGCATTTTTAATATAAGTGATTGCATGTTAAAAAATCTTTTGTGTTATTTATGAAGAACTTTTTGGACATTAAACTGTATTGCCAGGGTTTATTTTCCCAGCTCATGGCACCTGTAACTTCTGATTCTCCACTCTTTTCCCCATGTCCTCTCCAGTGGAATAGTGTGCATTCCATTGGTTTTATAAATATGCTGATAGAAAAAAAAGATTGTTCTACTTATTTCTGAATCTGATCTTGAAGTGTGAGCTCAGTATTGTTTACCATGCTTATTTCTGTTTTGAAGTCAGCAAATGTGATCTCATTTGCAATTTGTTAATTGGAAAAATTTACTGTTCTTTTATTGTATGTCTGGTCAGCTCTTGACTGTATTGACTGATCCATACATTTTATTGTCAGAATGTTTTAATAATATACCCAGGCAAATGGCTGTTGGCTTTGAGTACACACACCTTAGACACAAGAAGTAACTCACTATCTTAAGTACAAGGACCAGATTCATGTCTATTCGTAACAAAGAGGTACTTTAACAATGACAAAGAATTCCTTACAATCTGGGTTGCTACTGAGTTTGGTTGAGAATTTTCACATACATATTCCATTCTTTTTGAAAAAAAGAAGGGGAGGAAAACACGGCAGTAGGAAAAATAAGGCAAAAAGAGAGAAGCAATGGATAGTGACCCTTTTCAGAATAGCATGACCTGAAGTGATTTCCTCTGAGAAGTCTTAGAATTCCCTACCTCCTCCAGCCTGAGATATTAATGCCAATTCTAGCTATATCAATAGCTAATGGCTATGTCTGGGATGAGAGATTCTAGAATTAAACACCAGAAAGGGGGGGGGGGCACTTTAACTTCCATCTCCTGTCTAGAGTGGCTCTTGCTATTAGTGGCAGGAACATGAGAAGAAAAGCATGGGTTAAGAAAACATTTTTGATTTTTCAATTATGGGGGTGGGAATGGTCAAGTGGGGCAGTCTGACAAGTACATTACAATTGCTTTATCTTCCCAGAATACTAATCTGATTTGACTCCTTGGTGATCTCTTGTTTTTCAGACTACAGCCCATTTGAAAAAGAGATTTCTTTCTGCTGGTTATATATATATATATATATATATATATATATATATATAAAAGTGGCTTTCCTTAACTCCACAAGAACCCCCAGTATAGTATTCAGGAACAGTATCTATCAAATTTAGTTACAAAGTCTTGGGAGGCTGCAGTGTGTCATAATCTGGTTGAGAAAAGCAGTCTAAAACATTAGAAAGAAGCTGGCACTAAGAGCTATACTCAGTAAGGGAGCTGGAATACAATGATCAGCGTGTAGGAATACTTGAGTAGGCCATTTGGAGTCTGCCAAGATAGATGCTAAATGAAAAGAACAAAGGGAACAAAGCAAAAAGGAGGCTGCACTGGCACCTTGTAGGAGGGGAATGGGGCTGGCTTTCTATCCATGCAGAGCAGGAGGTAGGCCGAAATGTTCAATACGGACTGTTCAAAATGTTACCAGTGACCTTTGGACTGCTAGCACTTATTTCCGCAAATAGCTTGGACTTTGGGAAATAGCTGAGAATTGTTGAAAAGTAGAGAGAAGACTTCTTTTTTAAAAAAAGAAAGGACATTAAGTTGTTTTAGTAAAATTAGTGGTAAAAAAAAATGGTGAGTAAATGAATCTAAATAGGCTGAAATTGTAATCATGTAGGTGTCATGATTCAGTGGTCATACATTGGTGCTGTTGCTGAGTTCTTCCTGCTCAGTAACTGATCCCTGTGTTGGGATAACATTGCAGTGCAAGGCAGGGAAATTTGCCTTCTTGCCCTAGTGCCTAAAAGTCATCCCCAGGTGGGCAGATAGGAAGTTTCTGCTTATTTTATCAGCATTTAATCTAGGTCTGAGGAGAATACTTTTTTTGACTGGGCCACACCAAAAAAATATCTAGCCCCTTCTCCACTCACCTCAGGAAAGTCTCTAATCTGGGGCTTTCTCTGCTTCAGGGAGGTCAATGCTGCCAAGAGGCGCCTCATGGAACCTACAGGAAGTATCTGAAGCTCTATGGTGCTAGATGAAGTCACCTGGATCCAGTCCTCTCCCCACCCCAGGACACAAAGTTTGGCTGCCAGGAAAGGGCAACATAGGGAAGGAATTTGGAAGGAGAGGGTGAGGTTGTTAGAAAATTGTCATGGGGAATAAACAGAGACTTTATAAAAAGTTGAAATAAAAAGGTCTATTGCCATCAGTTATTATTTATTAGGAAATGAGAGTCTTTTTTGATCCCTGTGATATAGGGACACTGATATGTTTATGGTAGATAAGGTAGGCAAGATTCAGTTACAGGAAGACACAGGATGGTGGCCTAGCAGATTTTTTTCAGGGGGTGGAGTGGATGAGGTTTCTTTTCAGTATTGCTGAATAATGAATTGAAATTTTGAAAAGTAAATGAAGAGAGGGGAATTTTGTTTTACTAATTTGTCAGAAATGCCCAGATCATTGTAGATGATCTGATTTGATTTTTTTTTTTAATTTGATTTCTTTAAATAAGCATTTTATCAGAGCTTATTTGATTGTATTGATTTATCCCAAACATAGGAGAATAAGTTTCTACAAGGGTGATCACAGAAATAGGGGTGGGGTGGAGCTTAGAGAGAATGAATCATTGTTGAATAGGGGAGAAATGATAGGCAGAGGAAATAATTCTGAAACCAATCTTGTTTTCTATTTTCATAGCAGAGGAGTAAATAAATACTCTGGAGAGAGGTCAGAAAATAGAAATAAAATTATTCCTATGTTGGGCTGAAAGGTTTTGAAACCTAATTTTTATGTAAGCAAGTGAATACATATTTAAGATCATTAACTGGAAAAGGGATAGCACGACTCCGTTGATAGATGACAATCCATAGACAGATGAAGAAGTATTAGGGGATTGATAAATTACAGCTTAGAGGAAATTTTAAACTTCAGGAGCAGAAAGGTTTCTTAACAAGGTATGAAAAAGGACTTGAAGGAAAATCTGAGAAACTTTCCTCTGAGCTACTGAAGATCTAGAAAAAATTTAGAGGATTGTCTCTTCTCCCACTTTAACCATCTTTAATTTACAAGTGAGAACTCATTCACTAGTCTGTGGAAGATGGGTATCTGAGGCATTAGGTACATTGATTGAAAAGATGCTTTGAATCATGGAAAAATATGTAGTCTTCATAGCTTACAGCTGTAACTCCAGACTCAGAATGAGGAAAGGTTCCAGAGCTTGTTAAATTGAGTCACCAAAGCATTTCTCAAAGTGCTATCAGATACTGGGAAAAGGAGCATTTAAAGTGACCAGTGAATTTTTTTTTTTTTTTTAATTAGTAGCAGAGTAGTCCAAAGAAGAACTAATATTGGAATTTACATGATGAAGTTATTCATAAAAATGCCCACCATTTATGCTATATCCTCATCTTTTATCTCTAATTCAGAGAGCAGAATATCTTCTGCATGGCAACCAGGTGTGTCATTGGGCACACAGCCATTTTGACAAGTCTGTTAATTAATGAACTGATCAGCAAATCTTAGTTGGATTGGGATTTTAGGACAGTGATTTTTCTCAATTTTTAACATGATTCATCATGCTGTGTTGAAACATGTTGTTACCCTGTGAAAAGCTAAAACAGTTAACTGAATAACTGAATATTAAAAATGATTAGTATTAGTGTTGTTCATTAATAACTACTTGAATGACATCATGCCTTTCCATTAAGTGCTTTAGAGAACACCTATGTGATGAAGGTGGGGAATAAGGAAAGTTGAAGCCTGAAAAGGAAGTTACTTGTCTACAAGCAAGTTGGTTGGTAACAGAATTGAAAGCTGGAGCCCATTTGAGTCTCTCAATAAGGGAAAGGCCCCATTATTTCTGGCCACTCTGTTTATAAATCTTGGAATTGGGGATTTGGTTACCGAAATGCTAGTCAGGATTTTAGATGGTTGACAACTACATATTCCTTTTTGCATCTGATTTTCTTGCCTGTCCCTTTTTAAAGGTGTGTTGTTTTTTTGTATCCTAAGCATGGGGAAAGCTTATTCAGATTTCCATAGAAATCTGCAGAAAAGAATGTCATATACATTAAGAATAACAAAAAGTTAATATTTTGAACAGTGCCTTTTGTCATTATTTCTAGATTTGTTTTTGAAACATAGGTTGAAATTGGTGTATTCTGCCTGAGACAAATAATAAAAGTTCATCTTCCAGGGGAACTTCATGCTCAGCATAAATACCTCAGTATCCATACATTTATGTTTGTTTAGGATTTCAAGGGTAAATGTTTACGAATCTCAGAAGTATTCCTAGATCTGTCTCAGAACCATTCCTGTTACTAAGGACCAAAAGAAGGTGAATTTATTTATTTATTTTTTTGTCAGGGTAATGTGCATGTGTTATGCTCCTAATATTAAGTTAATCATAAAAATTACCACCTTTCTTGTGAGAGAATCTGAAGCCTGTTGTACCCTGTGATGATGAAGGTAAATTGGTACCCTGGTCTTTATTTTAGTGATCTAGAGCCACCTTTAGGTTTGTGTTAACAATGGGGCACAGTATATCCCGTTCTCTAGCCATGTTCCAAGTATAAGAGTTGGGCTAAGTTGCGTCCAGTCAGGGCTAGGGAGAATAAATATACTATGTCTATTCTGTAGATACCCCAGTTTCACTGGCCATGGGAGGATGTTTCAGTAGGGGGAAGGGACTTGCTTATGAGGATCAGAAATGGGGGGGGGAGGTTGGCACCAAGTCACTTGTATGGTAGGGAATGGCCTCTGAGACATAGACTAGTTCATGCCCCGAACCAGATGTTGGGGATGGGACTAACATGGCCCCTGAGCATTCTGCTTGATAGCTCTGCAGGATTGTACCTATCTTTCTTTTGGAACTACTCTATTAATGATCTGAGAATGAATTGACTTGGGATTAGGAGCAGCATCTTGTGGGATGAGGACAAAGAATAGTGTTGGTTTTACTGAAGGAACAGGTGGGAAGTCCTGAGGAAGCTAGAACTTGGCTCAGACATACTTGAATTTTAAGAATTATAGGTGGTGATGTAAGTTCAAAGCAGAAGGGCATTTTCTTTACTCCCTCCCACTGAAAGGAAAGGGAGGGAAATACTGGTCTTTGTGCTTAATCCATACTTTTCCAGCCAAGTTCACTGACTTCAGCTCAGGGTTTTGCTGCATCTACATTTACCTATTTTTCTAGGAACCACTTTTGACCATTCCTTGGGAATTGGTTCTAACCAGCCAAGGAGTCTTGAACCTTGTAATCTAAGTACTGATTGCTGCTTCTGTTGTCTGTGATTTCTTCTGAATGAATCAGGCCAGTGTGTTTCTGCTAAGTTTCCATTATTAGTTACTTGAATTAGTGATTCCAAATTGATTAATGGGCATGTGCTGTCTTAAAGATCCAAAGTTCATTCCAGTGTTTCCTGATACTTTTGCAAACCACCTTCCAACCAGGGCTGATAGGTCCAAACCACTGTTTTGGACAGAGGTCCTACCCAGTATATGCCAGTATATGCCTTTCCCAGGTCCCTATTGTTAAAAGCCAGCACTGCCAGTTAGTCAGTGTTTGGGTAATGAAAGATAGCTTTTGTGTATAAGCTTCTTAAAATGTCAAGGAATTCGCATACATTCTTTATCCAAAATGTGAGTTATTTATATTAAATGTGATCTCAAATGGGAGCCAGAGGCATTATGGACATTTTGGGTAAACTTACATTCAATTGAATGTATATTTACACCTCAGTCTATGTAAGTGAGTATGGGCTGATGCTGTTGAAATATTAATGTGATAATGGTTTCATGTGGTGGCCAGTTTCTCTAGCTGTGACTTTTTTGGTGGGTGGATATTAAGATGGGGGCTTGTCTCATAGTCTGATCATCTTTCATCAGGAATTGCTCTGTACTAAATTTGCTATTGTCAAAAAAAAAAGTATAAATATGTATGTGTATATAAAAATGAAAAACATGAACAAAAGATAAATCAGTCTATTAGGATTCTTGGCATAAAATGTCCTTAAATAAAAGACTTTGCTTTGAAGTGTCTTCGAATTGATCAATTGAAACACTTAGCTCTAAAACTTTCCTGAAAAACTTTTAACTACAAATAACTGGACTTTTAGAGAACCCTAACTTCCGATCTTTCTTCACCACCTTTAATTTACTTCTCTGCAGCACTTGAAAAATGTCCACCCACTGAAAGTGCTTTTTAGGTAAGTGTAACCTCCCACTAGGAAATACTCTATGTCATCTGGTGACGATAATGGGGATGTTTGACCTTGAAGCCAAAGCCTTTCTCGGTGAAGGGGAGAGCTTACCAGCAGTTGGGATGATAGGGTGGGAGGGCACCAGAAGTCAGCACTGAGGCAACAGTTGCCCTGGGATGGAAAAGGAAAGCTGAGTTGGTGATGGGGGGAGGGTAGATATTGAGAATCAAACAAATCTCAGACTGCTAAGGAGAAGAAAGGTCATCACAATATACCTATTATTGATTTTTTTTTTAAAGCATAGTTTATGCCATCCCCAAGTGAAACCATTTTTATTTTTTCTTTTATTAAAGTTTTTTATTTACAAAACATATGCATGGGTAATTTTTCAACATTGACCTTTGCAAAACTTTCAGTTTCAAATTTTTCCCTCTTTCTCACCACCCCCTCTCCTAGATGGCAGATAGTCCAATACATGTTAAATATGTTAAAATATATATTAAATCCAATATATGTATACATATTCATACAGTTATCTTGCTACACAAGAAAAATCGGATCTAGAAAGAAAAAAAAGAGAAGAAAAACAAAAATGCAAGTGAACATCAACAGAAAGCCTGAAAATACTGTGTTGTGGTCCACTCAGTTCCCACAGGCTGGCCTCTGGGTGTAGATGGCTTTCTTCATCACTGAACAATTGGAACTAGATCTTAACCCACTTTTTAAGAGTTCCAGAAAAGTCATGACAACATGACTAACTTCAGTATGTCAGAAGTGAGAAGTGAACTCCGGTTTTGCTGGCTCTCAATCTCTTTTACCACACTGCCTCTCTTGGTTCTTTGTGGGGTAGCTAATTCCAAGCCTGCCAGCCTATTAGCTTTTTTAAAGATGTTCATGGTTTTACAACCCCCTGGTGAGGTAGATTGTGAAAGGAGTATTAGCATCATTTAACAAACAAAAAAACCAAGGGTCTTGGGTCTTGTTCATTACATTATATCTGTTGAAATTATCTGACTTGCCAAGCTTCAACCTTGGATTTCACCCAACATTCGCTATGTGCTACTGCACAGAGCTGGAGAAAGCCATGGAACAGGATCCGCTATGAATTTGCTACATAATCTCACCCGAGTCCTCATAGTGGCAAGGCAATTCCTAGGTGCCTCACTATCCCGTTCACAAGCATTTTTACACTTTTCATTTCCAAATTCCCTTTCCTTCACCAAAAACTCAGTCTTCTCCCCTCCTCCTCATCTCTCATCCCTCCTGTCACTGTCTCTCCCCTTGGCCCTTCACTTTGCCAAGACAAAGCTCCCCTTGCCATGCATCAGTGATCCTGTTCCAGAGGATGGTCCTCTGTAACCATTGCCACTCTTTTACTTCAGTCGGATGGCTGCTTTCCCTAGTACAGACACATAGACCCATGTTTGTCCTGGCCTTTAATAACCAAACCTCACTTCATTCCTGCTACCTATCATCCTCTTTCCTCCTCCTCGGTGGCTAAACTTCTTGAGAAGGCCATCAGCCTTTGATTCCTTCTCATTCAACCACAGCCTCCCTCCCCAGAGTTACAATGATCTCTCACTAGTTCACGGCCTTTTCTGGGTCCTCATCTTGTTCCTCTCTGATGTTGCTGAGGATCCTATGATGCTGGTCCTGGAGGTGTCAGCAGGAATAAAGACAAGATCCCCTATTCTCATGGAGCTCCAGTAAGGCAGAAAGACACATCATGCTGTACAGAAGACCCTTACCAATCAAGAGGGTCAAGGAAGATCAGAAGGATGGGTGTGGGTGTGGAGTGGGTGCATGGTCAATTATAGTAGTTTAGAGGAGACTTATAGAAAAAAAACAGCCCAACGTAGCAGGTGGGGTCAGCCCCATTTTATACAGAAAGAAGATGTGAGTTTCTTCTTCTTTCATACCCAGTGTAATTTATATTACGTCAGACCTGGCTATTAAGGCCCAGAAAGATGAAATGACTTAAATCCTTACGTTTTAATCTGATGCAACTTTATTTTAAAAAGTAAAGAAACTTTTTCCCAAAAAGAAATGATTGGCCTGAAATCATGCAGTGAGTCAGTGACAGAATAGAAACTTATGTCCACATTTTCTGAGCCTTGCCTCCTTTGTATCTGCAAGACCAGATAAAAAGCATGAAAATGTCATATGTGAAAAGTACACTTCCTTTCCCTCCCCTCTGCTCACCTTGGACCAGGAGTTTATCTCTGATAGGGACCCCAAGATACAGTTTGGGGTAGGCTATGATCTTTTTTTCCTGGTATGAACTTCACAAGCCTATAATATCACCAAACTAACCAACTTGCTACATTAGTATGAAGCTAGTTGGACTTTATATCCTTTCAGCATCACTTCTGCAAGTTGGAAAAGAAAGCTATGGAATGATCATGTAAAGAGTACATGTGGGTAGATCTTGGGTCTAAGTCATTGACCAGTGCTTCCTAATGCTTGTGGTCAGGAGATACATAAACCTGGCTTTTAGGTAAGGAGTCCTTGGAAAAGAAGTGAGTTACAAGATAACAGTGTCTGAGGCCTCCCTCTGAAAGGTGGTGTGAGGGCAGACGAGAGAGCCTTGGAGACATGTTCATCCATGTTCTCTGGTCCTAACTTCTCGTCACCTCCTCTTTGGGGCTCAGTTTCTCCATATGTTAAATAAGAATAATAGGATCATTCTGAGGCTGATTATAGAGAGCTGGGTCTGGGGTAAGACTCAGATCAAATTGGGTCTCTTGATATTTACTGATTTCTATTTCATACCCTAGAAAACTTTAAATTTCCAGTTTTATAATTCCCCCCCCACCCTGCCCCAGTTTTACAGTCTCTAAAAGACTTAAGTTGTAGACTCCATGCTGACTTTTATCAGTTAATTATCTTGTCTGCATGTTCCATATACCAATGAAATTACAAGTCGAGCACCTTCCCTATTAGGGAATTTTTTCCTTTTTATTTTTATTTTTAGTTTTCTGTTTTTTTTTTTTTTAATGGAAAAAAAAGAAAGAAAAAGGAAAATAAAGTAAAATAGAGCTTTCCCCTATGCCCAGCAGAATGACAGGGACAATTCAAAATATAGAATAATAAATTTCCAGTTCAAGAAAGGATATATAATAGTAGAAGAAATTATGTTCATGAGTGTCCATTTTTTGTTTGCTTCCTTATAGGTTGTTCTTTTTTTCTTTGTTGCATGCTTTTATTTTTCTTTTACTTTATTTTTTCCTCTTTCATCTACCCTCCATACACATATTTCCCCAAAGCAGGCTATAATAATTAAGCAAGGATATATTTAATAGACACACAAACACACACACACACACACACGCATACATAGAGGATCATAAATTAAGAGAGAAAAGAGACCATGAAGAACATCATTTCCAAGCCCCTCATTTTATATTTGAGACAACTAGGTCCCAAGTGATTTGCCCAAATCCCTGCCCTGTCTCATAAACTTCCTAATTATTATAATTGATATTTTTCTTACAGCTTTAATTGTAAACACAGCAGGAGTTTATGGAAAGCCGTTGACAGTGCCAGATTTCCTGTTGTTGTATTGACAATGGAAATTCCACTCTCTCCTAACCTTCCTGTGGAGGTGGAAGTGATAAAACCAGTGACTTACAGGACCACAGGAACTTAGCCTCTCAGCATAATACATGCTTATTGACTTGGAGGAACACTAGCAATTGGGATTAGAAAAGGTACTAGATGGTGCCTTTGAACTACATCTTAAAGAGAGAGACTTTTGTAATCAAAGAGAAGTTGTACATTCCAGTACAAAGACTTGGAGATAGGAAATGAAGCGTTGTGAGTGAGGAACAGAGATGACCGTGAATGTCTTTGTTGAGTGCATTCCCCTCTGTCTCCCTGAGATAATGAGCTCCCTGAGGTTAGAGTCCAATCTCTTATTTTTATATTTCCCCCCCACAGCACCAAGGCTGGTCCTGAAGGATATTAGTAAATTCTGTTCATGATTGATCCCATAAAGCAGCAGAATTCATGTTGGAAATGCTATTTTAGAGAAGTCAGTGGTGATTAAAAATAAGTCCCTATTTTGGGACTGGAAAGTACACTCTTGGAGTATCTGTTTTCAGTACTAACAGGATAATGCTTTAATGTCTTGTCACGCTAGAGAAGTTTAAATTGCAGCTCAGAGCCAGAGTAACACTCTTCCTGTTGAAATAATTGAAATTATTTCTCCCTTTCAAGCAGAAGAGAGATGTGCCCTCTCAGTACACTGGCATTATTACAACATCCTGCCTATGGACAGCCACAGGGGCTGCTATAGGATCATTGAGAAGCTGGGGAGGGAAGCCCCCCACTAGCTTCCACACTGGGATTGACACTACATAGCACCCACTCCTCTGCCCTGTCAGAACAATGAGAGTCCTTAAGGGGGCTACAGCTCCTTACTAAGGAGTAAGACATTCACTTTCTATTCCTATTAAATTTCTTTTAAATTTTGACCCATTCTTTTAGTTTGCTGAGATCTCTTGTTCCTTATTCCATCAGCCTGGGTTTTAGATATCACACCCAGTTTTGTCACTGGCTGCCTTCTGTACCATCACTCTAAGCCACTGATAAAAATATTTGCTATTCAGGAAAAGAAATAGTGTAATACAGATCATATGACCATGTGGAGGTGCAGTAGAGAGAGGGCTTTTCTTGGAACTGCCTGCATTTGATTGCTAGTTTGGGGTCAGTTTCCATTGTGACCCTGAGCAAATAATTTCTTTTTGCTCTTTGTTTTTTTTGCCTGTAAAATGGAAATAATTGCCCTACCTACTTCCTAGCCTTGTTGTGAAGAAAGCTCCTTATAATTCTTTGTAAATTCTAAGTGTTTTAGAGAAAAGCAACCGGGGATAGTTCATTACAGGACCTATGAAAACGGGTTCAAATCTTAGCTCTGACTTGTACTGGTTGAATGTAGAACAAGTCACTTAAATTTTTAATTCCTTCAGGCATTTCTCTAAGATAACAGCAGAGAAGGTGGGGATCTGGGTTGATAGAGGATATTTCCTCTCCTGGGAATTCCCTATACAAAAAAAAAAAAAAAAAAAAAAAAAAGTTCTGCAGTCATAGTTTATAGGTTATTGTTCAGTTATGTCTAACTCTTTCTTGGCAAAACTACTGGAGTGGTTGTCCATTTCCTTCAGCTTATTTTATAGAGGAAACAGTTAAGGGACTTGCTCAGGGTTAGCATCTAAGCCCAAATTTGAACTAATGAAGATGATGCTTCCTGACTTCATGCCTGGTACTCTATACCCTGTACCACCTAGCTGCCCATGGGAGCCACTAATGTCATAATTGAAACTATAGAAATCTTTCTTTCAGCTCCCTACTTCCAAATGGGAGATGGGAAGAAAACTGCCTGTGATCTCAAGATCTCTCATCTCCAGCCCAGCACCTCCAGGCCAGCTGGAAAAGGGGGCACCATGCCTTGAATGGTAAAGAGGTGAAACGAAAAGTATTTCAGGTAGAGGAATACTGAGCAGAAGAACCTGAACAAAGGATCATTGATTTAGAAATTAAGAGGGACTTTAGAAGCCTATAAACTCAATCTTCTCATTTTACAGATGAGTAAACTGAGGCTGTTACTTAGCTTGTCAATATGCAAAGTGAAATTAGGACTCAACTCTTCCTGATGTCAAATCTAGGCTCTGGGATGTAAAGTATTGGAGTCAGGAAGAGCTGTATTCAAATTTAATTTCAAATACTTGCTGATTTTGGGCAAATCACATAACCTCCCTGAGCCTCAGTTTCCTCAATTGTAAAAATGGCATAATAGTCATTCCTTGTAAAGTTGTTGTGGGGATCAGATGAGATAATATTGATAAAGTACTTTGCAGATTTTTAAAGCATTATACAAATATTGTTTATACATGAGGGTCAGTCTAGTTAAATGTGGAGAGGCATATCATCAGATTGAACGCCTTTAGAGGAATTTTTTTTGGCCACAACAATTCTAGTCAATTATTATTGTTGTTATTGTTTACTGTTCCGTAAGTTCCAGAGGCATCTTGTTTGAGAGTTGCTGGTGAAAAGGCCAGTTTGGAGCAGAGTAGTGGGCGTAAAGGTTGACTTGAAGCCAGAGTATGAAGACCCTCAAAATCATATGTGAAAATGACAAAAAATAAGACCAAAGGGTTGAGCAAGGCATGGGAATGAATTTGGATAAAATAACAGATCTAAGAGACAGAAAATAGGGTTAACTGAGAAGTAGATTGTAGGAAAGGCATGGGGAAAACGGAGAAAAGGGAACCACATCAGAGTTGGCACTATTAGTCTACTTAGAATACATTATTCATCCTTTTTTCGTCAGACACAAGATCCTATTGTGTAAAGAAGCATAGACCTGCAGGCAATAGATCTGAGTTTGAATCCTACATTTATTAACTTGATTCAATTATTCAGTCACATCCAACTCTTCATGATCCTCTTTGAAGTTTTCTTGGCAAAGATGTTAAGAGTGGTTGCCATTACTTTCCCCAGCTCATTTTACAGAAGAGGAAACTGAGGCAAACAGGGTGAAGTGACTTGCCCAAGGTCACATAGCTAGAAAGTATCTGAGGCCAAATTTGAACTCTAGAAGATGAATCTTCCTGACTCTAGGCCTGGCACTGTATCCACTGCAAAAAATAATTTCATCTCTCTTGAGTCCAAAGTTCATAGTACTACTTCCTCTGCCCACCTCTTAGGTGGGCAAGGTAGAAGATGGGATTTTTTTTTTCTATTTTAATTTTAAAAAATATTTTATTTTTCCAAATACATACAAAGATAATCTTCAACATTTACCTCTGCAAAACCTTGTATTCCAAATTTTTCCTCTCTTCCTTCCCAAGACACCAAGCAATCCAATATAGGCTAAATATATGCCTAAATATGTTCTTTCAAACATATTTCCATATTTCTCCTGTTGCACAAGAAAAAAATCTGTTCAAAAGGGAAAAAAAAACACATGAAAGAAAAAAAAAGGTGAAAATACTATGCTTTGATCCACATTCAGTGTCCACAGCTCTCTCTCTGAATGCGGATGGCTCTCTCCATCACAGGTCTATTGAAATTATCTTGAATTATCTCATTGTTGTAAAGAACCAGGTCCATCACAGTTGATTATCATAATTTTGTCGTTGCTGTGTACAATGTTCCCGTGGTTCTACTCACTTCACAGTTCATGTGAAGGCTTTTCTGAAATCAGCCTGCTTTTCAATTCTTATAGAATAACGATATTCCATTACATTCAGATACCACAACTTATGCAGCCATTCTCAAGTTTTATAAACTTTAAAGCACTTTAAAGAATGTCACGGTAGCATAAGCTTTTTTAGAATTAAGAACCCTTAAAGGTTGCCTCCTCAAATTCTCTCATTTGATATAGGAGGAAATTGAGGTCTGGATAGGGAATGTTATTTGTATAGGGTCAAAGAAATAGGAAATGACAAAGCCAAGATCTATTGACCAACTTCTCCTAAATCCAGTGTTACTATTGCTTTTCTTTTATATACACGTTTAGCCTGATGTTTGGTAGTAGAGGGACACAGGTCAAAGTGGTGGCACCTATCACCACTACCACAGACAGTTACTTCAGTTGGACCTGTTTTCTTTAGTCTTGTTCTTTGGAGAAAACCAGGAAATTCACCATAATATAATGATGGGGATCACAGAGAAAAAAAAAATTGAAATAAGGAAAGAACTGACCACAAGGTGGCACTGTGACCTATCAATTTCCCCAAAGGTGCATGGGACAATGCTGTCTATGAAAACATTTGGGGGAAAAGTATAAAGAATGGACCTGGTAAACAATTTCTTCTACCTATGCAATTCAATATACTCTCTCTGGAAATTCTCATCTATATTGCAGTTGCCTAGAGTCTTGGGGGACCTTAAATAGTTTGTCCCCAAATCATTCAGCTAGTGTATGTCAGAACCAAATCTTCCAAGCACTAAGATCAGCGCTCTATACACAAGACCACACTGCCCCTTAATGAGATTTAGTGATTCTTTGTTCTCTCTCTGGCTACATCTGGATATTCACTGAAATTCACTATCATTAATGTCCTTTTGTGTTTAACTGATTTTCTTAAATTATTAGAACTTTTATCATCATTTAGCACATCAAAGTCTCCTAGGTTGAGACCCATAAAGTGACAAACTGTACTTGTACAATATTCCATTTTATTCACAAAACCTAGTGCGCTTCAGTCCTCCTTTTAGTTTGCAGCTTCCCTAAGGATGACAGCAGCTATCAGTTAAATGATCCATTTGTTTGACAGACAAAATATGGCCACGAGTTTAGTTTACTAATTTGCTGACAATTATGGGAATTACTTCACATGATAAAAGGATTTAGAACTGGAGGAATGTTTAGTGATTTATTTTAGTCCAACTTTTTTATTCCGTAAATAAGGAAACCCCGTCATAAGAAATCACGTGTCTGAGGTCACACCAAGGATTGGATCTGTAATAGAGAAGGAGTTACTTATTGGGTTTCCACATTTATTGTTAATAAAGGGCAGCATCAGAAAGAGTTTGGAATTAGGAGAACTAAATTCAAATACTAGCCCTTGTCTCTTAATAGTCTGCATTTGAACATATCCCTTCAGTGTCAAAACAAACAGATACACTGTGAACCTCACAGATTTCTTATGAGGAAAATACTTTATAAAATTTAAAGTCCTAAAAAAAAAAATGCAAATTTATTATGAGCTTTAGTCTGAACCAAGCACTCCTACCTTGATTAGGGCCTTTATAGTGCCTGGAAGTGAATGTAAATGTGTTTAATTTTCCAGTCATGCATCTTTTAGTAGGGACATTACCTTCATCAATCCCTTTTCAGTCTGAAAGTGAAACTGTCTTTTCAGTTCAATCTGAGAAATGATTGCCCCTTGAGACAAAAACCATTAACAGGATCCTCAGTAGTGATTGGGCCAATTGATGAAGGGGAAAAAATAGCCCCTACCAGAAAGGAGTATATAAATGGATGAGTGAGAAGCAAGCTGAGTACTAAAAAGACTCTAATGAGAATAATAAGGTAAGGGTGAGTGTAGAGAAGGTGGTGGAGGAGGAGGATTTCTATTTAAGCATTCACTGCCTTGTACAACCTGGGGAGTTTTTTACTCAAATTAATTCCTAGGAAGTGTTTCAGGGTTTGTAGAGTCTAGAGTTAGCAGGTAAGGAAGTTCATCATGATATAATTTTCAGATGAAGACTGATGATATGCTTGTAAAAGCTGGGGATGAAACAAAGCTTGGAAGGATGATTACTACATTGCACAATAGAATTAAAATTCAAATGTCTCGACAGAGAAGCACCATGAGCCAGTAGCGTTAAATGTAATAGGGACAAATCTCTATTAAATTGTAAATAAATCCTCCTTTAAATTTAATAACTCAACTCTACAAATGGGTGATAGGGAAGGGGTGACCAAACATTAGCTTCTGTGAAAAAGTTTGATGTGAATGTGATTTGACATCCCTTAATTTGACCTTATTCTGGATTATTTCATTTGGGATTAAGAGTGGACTCTAATAAAAAGGAAAGTTTCTTTGCCTAAAATGGAGAGAAGGTGGTGGTAGAAAAGGCACAGTGAATTTTGGGAGGTCCAGAATATCTTTTTTCTAACTCTTCTCCTTTTTTGGTATCCCCAAAAAACTAAATCCCAGCAAACTATAGGCAGAAGGGTCTCCACTGGGAGATGGCAGCCAAAAGTCATTTTCCCTAGTAAGCCAATGTGTCCATTGTTCAGAAGTCTCAGTGGGTTCAAAATTCTCATAGAATTTCACGAACTGAAAGACTAGCACAACCTAAGTAGATAATCAGAATCTGATCTAGTGACCTTTACATTTCACATAAACTGGCCTCCTTGCTGACCTACTCTCAATAACATGCACAGGCTTTTTCTCCCCTTCCCCTTGCCAGAAATACACATCCACCCCCCAGAAACCCTAGTTTTCATCAAAGCTCAGCTCAAATTCTGCCTCCTAAATAAGGTTTTACCAGATTCCCCCCCACCAAACTACTAGTGTTTTCCTTTCCCTTCCCCACTCGATTTTTTTTAACCTTAACATTTATTCTGTATATAACTTCCATATGCCTGGAGATGTACATATTGTCTCCCTCCGTCACATGTGAGATCCTTGAGGCTGAAGCCTAAAATTTCATTTTTGTCTTTATTCCCAGCACCTAGCACAGTGCCTGGCAGATTGTAGGTGCTTAATAAATGTAAACTAATTAAGACATTGATTTCAGCACTTTTTTCCTGCCCCCTTGAAGAACTGCTGGCATAGAGTTTGCATAATTTTAGAGGCAAAGAAGTAGCATAGTAGATAGAGAATTAGATCTGAAGTCAGAAAGGCCTGACAATAAGTCTGGCTTCAGATACTCACTAGATAGATGATTCTGTATAAGTCACTGAACCTCTGTCTACTTCAATTTAATCACTTGTAAAATGGGAATAATTATAATAGCACCTACTTCCTGGGGAGGTTGTGAGGATAAAATGAGATACTTTTTCACAAAGCTCTTTGCAAACCTTAAAACATTATATAAATGCCAATTATTATTATTGACTTTGCTCTATTATTATTTATTTTGCCACTCTTTACCCCTGTGTGGAATAATAAAATGGTTAATTGTTGAAAGGACATAATAATCCAACCCCTTTATTTTTACAGATGAAGAAATAGTGAGTTAGAATGAGCAAAACAGAGCCAGGGGTAGATTAGATGATATATCATCTTCTGATTCCAAGTACAGGTTATTTTTCCATACTCCTCTGCTGGGCCTTGGGTTTCTCTGGTTTCAGTCATCTTCTTAGGTCACCATCTCTTGCTCTAATATCCAATTCAGAGGACTTTCACCTTTCTCTTCTTTCTGAACTTTCTATACTAATTTTGAGACCCTCTCCCTCCCCTACCCTCCTATACTGTCTTAGACCCTCAACCGGTATGGCTTCTTGAGCTTAGAGATCATTTGCTGTTCCCAATCCTGACTTGGTTAAGAAAAGAGGAGTTAGTCACCTCAAAGATGAATTAGGTAGTGGCCTAATCTCCAGCTTGCAATCAAGCCTTAGACAAGACAGAAGACTTTGGATCCAAATCCTAACTCTGCTACCAAATCCCTATGTGATTAGGCTGGGTGGTCCATCCGTCTTGTTCTATCCCCATAATGGACAGAGCCTTGGAAAAAAAGGAACAAATTGCCCAGATTCCACTTTCCTTTAGTCTCATGTTGGGTGTGGCCAAAATTGGAGTTAGTTATACTAACCTATTCTCTTCAGCCTTTTGTTCCCCAAAACTTTCTAGAGTAGAGTTTTGGGATCCTTCAAGGTACAATGGGAGCACCAGATTTGAAATCAGAAGCCTTGAATTCAAATTTTGGTGCTTCTACTAACAGCTTATGTTATTTTGGACATATCAATTTCTGCCTCAATTTTCTTAATTGTAAAATGAGGGAGATGGAAACTTCTAATCTCTTAATTCTTTGATTCTAAGTTCACCAAATGCTATCATATCTTCCCCTGCACAGAAAATCTCCTTTCCCTTATCCAAGCTGATTTGGGATTTTCCAAGATGGGCATCTTGCCTGAGAATTGATCAAGGAACATGAGTAGTCAAGTCAACAAGCATTTATCAAGACATGCCAGGCACTGTGCTAAGTGCTGAAAAATATAAATACAAACAAAAAAAATCCCTAAACTCAAGGAATTTGAAAGAAGCCTCCTCATGCCCTGGTAGATTTGGGAATTGTTCCACCTGCATCTGATCTAATCCCTACCTTGAGAAAAAACAGTCTAGTAAAGCAAATAGAGCACTGGCTTTTTCAGGAAGTTCTGGGTAGAAATGCTGCAATAAATGTTTTAGAATCCTCAGTAAATAATTTAATGGCTTCATGCCTCAACTTTCTCATCTGAAAAATGGAAGTGGCTATAATTTCCAAAAATTTCATATAGCTCTAAATTTATGATTCTAAGATTCTAACTTTGCCTCCAAGAAGCAAACAAGGTTTCCCTTGCCTCAAAGACCAGGTTAATTTGACCCATCCTGAGGGTCAATGCTAGTGCATTCATACAATCGGCCCCTCTGATAGGAGACATATAAAGGACTTTACTCCTAATGAAGAAAAGAAAGTGTCTTGGAAAAAAATCCTTTCTAGTTTGTATTTTAATGGAAAAGGTGGGAGAAACCAATACTTAACACAAAGGGATAAAACTGTAATGATAGAATGTCAGGCATTGTGTATTATGAGTGAGTTATGGATAAATCAGATTTAGACTGAAAGGGTCATCTAGTCCAACCTCCTGATTTTAAAGATGAGCTCATTGAATTCCAAATAGGTCATTGAGTCCCAAAAAGGTCATGTGCATAGACTGTGTGGTGGGAAGAAATAAATCTAGGGTGTCTGCCCTGATGCTGGCTCAATTATATCCTGGGAAGAGGCTGAACAGAACTAGAACAAGAATAGGATACCTTTTTATTGGTGTAATTTTCATAGGGAAGTGCTTTGTCATTGACACTGGATATCAGATAGGAATTCATTCAATCCATTAGCACAGGTTTATTAAATGCCTACTACCTGCAAGGCACAGTTCTACGTGATGAAGAGACAGATTTAAAAGCAAGACAGTCCTGTCCTTCATGGAGCTTGTATTTTACTGTGGGAATACAACATATGCCCCATAAATGGGGCATAGCAATGGAAAGGGAACAAGCATTAAGTTCCTATTATGCATCACACTCTGTACTAAACAGCTTACAAATATCTCACTTAATCTTCACATCAATCCTGGGAGATAAAAAGTATTATTAACTCAATTTAACAATTGGGGAAACTGAGGCAGAGGTGAAGTGACTTGCCCAGCATTATAAAGCTAGTGTCTGAGGTTGGATTTGCACTCAGGTCTTCCTGACTCAAAACCCAGTGCTTCATCCATTGTGCTACCTCACTACTTCTTAAGATAGATACAAGTTATATTCAAAATACACCATGATTTTTTTTTCTTTTTTCTGTTTTTGTGGGAGGCAATAACAACTGGGTGAAACAGACAAAGTGGCTTGAGGAAGCTGACATTTGAGCTGAGTCTTTAAGAGAATTAATGGCTTCAAGAAGCAGACTTAAGGTAGCATTTTGTTCATGGAGGATATTACCTATGCAACGTGGAGGCTAGTGATTGAAGGCCATTTTTGTGTAATAGAATAGGCCATGGAATATATAATGGGGAACAATGCATAATCAATCATCCTGAAAAAAGATATATTAGAACCAGTTTTCACTGGGTTTTAAATGCCAAACAGAAAAGGAAAATTTGTATTTTAATCTAAAGAGAATGAGTTGACACTGAATCTTTTTTAACAGATGAATGACATGATCAGACCTCTACTTTAGTAATAAGATTTTGGTAGCTAGGTGGATGATGGATTAGAGTTGGAAGAGACTGGATGCAAGAATGCCAATTAGGGAGCTGTTGTTGCAGTCATCCAGTTAAGACACGAGGAGACCCAGAACCGGGATGATTGTGGTGTAGAGAAAAATAGGAAGAATGTGAGAGATACTGAAGAGATAGAACTGACAAAACTTGTCATCTAGTTGAATATGGGGGCTATGAAATGAGTTCTAGGTGATAAACCTGGGTAGCTGAAAGAACAGTAGTTTTCTTGATTGAAAATATTAGATTAGGAATCATGAATTTAAGAAGAAATTTCTGTTTGTACATATTGGATATGAGGAATCCCAGATAGACTGTAAGCTCATTGAAAGCTGACTCATTTCAGTTTTATTTATCTTCAATACTTAGCACATAGGAGGGGGTTAATAAATATTTACTACATTATTGAGTCAGAAGGAGCTGTCCAGCAGATTGGAGCTGTCCAGCAGGTTGGAGCTGTCCAGCAGGTTGGAGCTGTCCAGCAGGCAGATAGGTGGAGCTCAGGAGAAAGAGAAAGATAGAGGAGAAAGCTCTGGGCTTGGGATTCAGGAAGCCTGAATTCTGTATTGACTAGCAGCATGACCTTGGTCAGTTTCCTCTTTCTGAGCCTCAGTTTCCTTCTCTGCACATTGTGGTGGTGAGGCTGAAAGATACGTGAAGACTCTTTCCAAGCTCTGTGAGTCTAAGTACATTCTAAAATTAGATTTTGAAAAAGCATTCTTTAAAGACAGAATTAAAAGTTTAAAACCCCACCTGTCTCTTTCCTACAGTTGTCTAAAAAAAGATTGTGTTATATTAGAATACCTGAATAATACATGATCTTCATTTCACGGCTCCCATTATTCCTGGCAGGATGAATAAGGGGGGTATTTTTCAGAAAAGAGCAGCTTCCCATTTTTATACTTTGCTATTTATAGAATTGAGCACTTTTAAAAAATAATGAGGACCCAGCACGGACTGGAGAATGGCCATTTAGAAGCTGTCCTGGATTCAAACCTTGGAGACCCTGGAGAAGGCACCTTCATTCCTTAAAAGCCTTGGGCAAAGTAGGCTCTTTCAGCATGGGGCTAAATGCTTCAGGCTCTAGACTTGGGCTGCTGCAGCTTCTGAATGCTTCCCCTTGATAGTGAGTCCCTTTGGGCTTCCTGTGGGAGCCAGTCACTCTTTAATAATTCATGTGACTCCACAGTCTGCTGAACTTCTCTTCCTTCTATCTGTATTTTCTGTGGGACCTCTCCATCAGCTGCAGCATCGCTCAATGGTACAGACTTCTCATTTGGCAGAACACGGGCAACCAACCCCTCCTCTCTGGCAAGCCAATCAAGTGCCAAGGGCAATAATTCCTTCCTTCACTCGTGTTGCCACTATCCTAGTACCAACCTTCAATTCTTCTCTCCTTAACTATTTCAGTAGGTTTTTACCTACTCTTTCTGTCACAGCCTCTCTTCTCTCAAATCCATCTTGCACAAGGTGCCTGAGTAATCAATGGGTCTCTAAATTTACATCACTGTCTTTCTTAAAAACTTTAAATGGCTCCTCTTTGCTAATTGAATAAAATATAAACCCTTGACTCTGGTATTCATTCTGTATTCATTCTACCTTTCCAGTCTTATCTCACCTTTTCTCCCTTTATAGATGCTATTCCAGTCAAACCTATCTCTTTACTAACATGACTGATCCCTCATTGTTTGAATAATTTCTTCCCATTTTTAACTACTGAAGTCTTCCCTCCTTTCTTTAAGGGGCAGCTTAGGGACCACTTCCTCCCTGAAATTTTATCCTCACAGTTGAAATAGATCACCTCTTCCTCAAATTTCTCATAACTCTTTGGATTTCTCTTTGACCCCATCACCTTATTTTCATCTTATGTCACACTCCTTAGGTCCTGATTGATTGTGAATTGTAAATCTACTAAAGTATTCTGTATTCAAATCCATACTTCTTGAAGTTGTAATTATGTAAAATATGGACATTGGTTCCAACACAAAGGAAATGTGCAGTGCAAATTCTATTGATGCTACCACTTCAAGGGGATTCATTATTCACACTAATCTCCTGTACTAGACTATTTGCTCCTTAAGGTCAAAGACTTTTTTTTTTCATCTTTGAGCTCAAACACTCTGCACATAGCAAGCACTTAATGAATATTGAATTGAATTGGCAGAACTATTTTAGTTGAGCTGTGTCTTTTAGAGGGCAGCCTAATTGGGTTTATGAGAAATGTATTTGTGTTTAATACATAGTTTTGTGTTAAATAGTTTAATTGGTTTCAACCCTTGTTGGTGTTCTCAACCAACTGACCCTTTAAAAAGGCAGTAATTGGTTCCTGAATCAGTAGCCTAAGGGGGTTGAATATGATTGTCTGGAGTCTAGCAAATCTGATCAAGAAAGTTTTAATTTGAAAAAGGAAAAAGGAGAAAACTTACATATGTATCTACCAAAGCTCAATGTCTTAGGAAGTGACAAATATCATATAATTTAAAAATAAGACATATAATAATGCAAAAGGAGATCCAGTAATAAAACCTGCAGACTCATGTGACTATGAAAACATAAAAACAGGGCAAATTAACAAGGGGGACTAGAAAACCTAATTCAAGGTGGAGGCAAACTGGACCTCATAGTTGGCCCCTGGTGGAATGGTCCTCTAGCCTGGAATATGGTGATGGAAAGTTATAATTTATTTTAAAAAATGACTATTAGGGATGAAATAGCATCATATGTTAAGAAGAGATGCTGATGAGAGAATATCCAGGAGTTAGAGGGGAGAAATGTGGTAAAGAGATTTTAGGTGAGGATCTACCAAGTAGAAACAGATTGGCATATACTGGACCAAAAGAGGCAACAGATCACAACCCTAGCTCTACATATATTCTCTTTCTTCCTGAAGCAGAGCAGCTAATAATTTCTTGACTTGCCTTGATGAGAATTTCATCACTCAGGAGCTGAAGAAACCAATGAAAGAAATATTTGCTCTTGATCAGATTCATACCTTAGACAAATCAATCATGCAACAGATATATATTACATGCCCAGGTATATGCCATCATTGTATTAGGCATCCAAGATATATAGCATAAGTGAAATAACCCCTTCACTCAAGGAAGAACTGGAGGCTAGATTATTATGATAGGATGCTGGGTTGGGATTCAGTGGGGTGGGAGGGAAGGAGAAGGACTGATCACTCGCTTTTAGAATCTATAACAAAGATGAGAAAGCTAGTTTGACATAATCTGGCATGCATCCTAGATTTTTTTGTTTATTTAATATTTTATTTTTCTCAGTTACATGTTAAACAATTAACATTTGTTTTTAAAACTTTGAGTTCCAGATTCTCTCCCTTCTTCCCTTTCCCATGAGAAGGCACATGTGAAGCTATGCAAAACATTTTCATAAATGTCATGTTGTGAAAGAAAACAGATCTGCCCCCCCAAAAAAAAACCCCTAAAGAAAAATAAAGTTTAAAAAGTATGCTTCAATCTGTATTCAGACACAAATCAGATCTTTCTCAGGGTATGAATAGCATGTTTTCATCATAAGTCCTTCAGACTAGTCTTGTATCCTAGATTTTTAAAGAATGTGTTTCAAAAGGCTTCAAGAAAGAATGGGCAAAATCCCTTGATCTAAAATTCTCAAGAAGAAGACAGCCAAGGAAGGATAAAAAGCTTGGCTCATCAGTTCACTTCACCCCCACTTTGGAGGTCTTTGAGCATTGGCTAGGTCAGGACCTTTTCACTAAAGAACTTTTTATGTGACTGACCCTGAGTATATAGAAATATAAAATGGGTATACAAAAAAAACATTATGGATAATCATAATTTCTCAATCCCCCACACTGTTTATGAAATCCCATATAGGATTGCAAACCATGTTTTAAGAAGTGGTCACTGTTTTAGGTGACCACTTGCTGGTTCAGATACAGATTGGACCTAAAGATAATCTTGTTTTTTCCTTCTAAATTTGAGTTTCTGTGATCTCATGAAATTCAAGTTCCCTAAGATCTATCCCAAAAATTTAATTGAAAGGATTATTCCTTTCTTGTTCCTGTTGGTCTTTCCCAAGCTCTTTCTGAAATAGCCCACATCCCTGCTTCATTTTCTGAAAACAGACTGGGTCACCATTCTAATGAGTTATCCATCTCTGGAGGTGTTTGAGCAGACTAAAGGGGTACTCATTGCTCTGAAGAACCTTCCCTTGCTCACTGGGGTTGGAACCTCCCTTTTCTTTCTTAGATCTGTGTAGAGAAAGATGATACCTGTGCAAATTTTGGAGATGACCTCCTTGTCAGGCTGAATGATTTTGAGAAAATGGGGGCATACTGTCCCATTCATTTGTTGGTATCTCCTTGTTCCCTAGTGATCCCCTAAGAAGTACAATTTTAGAAGCAATGTGTGCTGGGACTTCTGAACAATACCAGCCCACCACTCACTAGCTCTGAGAACCTGAGCAAGTCATACACAATTAAAGGACGATGGCATTTAGATTTCTAAGAGATATTACCTGATTCAGCCCTTCACTTTTCAGAATTGAGATGCAAGATGAAATCAACTCTGAAGCTCACATCCCTGCCTCAGGGCCCCCTCCTCTTAATTCATCCAGTTGTCTTGATCTATATCTGGCCAATGAACCCAGATAGCTCTGGAGGGAAAAGTGAGGAAGGTGACCTTGCACAGTTCTTCCTCCCTTAAATCCAATTCACTTGCATGTCATGGCATCATCTCCCTAATGTCATGGTCCTTTTCAAGAACAAAGGACAAACAAATTCCTCTAATTGGAGAGGGTATAGGTAGGACCTTGGAGAGTTCCTCCCTAATTCTCTACCATTTAAGGAGGAAATTTTCATTTTCCAACTGATTGACCACCTGGATTTCACAATCTCCAGAAGTTCATCATTCTGCAAAGTAAAATCAACCCTGTAACTCACACTTCCTCAGATCATTTCTCACCCTGGCTACAAGACCCTCCCCGCCTCCTGATCCTGATTTTTCAGTTTCTTTTTATGTGTTGTCTTCTCCCATTGGATTGTAATCTCTTTGAGGGCAGAGACTGTTTTATGCCTTTCTTTTTACCTCTAGCACTTATCACAATGCCTGGAACAGAGGAGGTGCTTAAAAATGTTTTTCTGGCTATAGACTCAGATTTGGAAAAGAACCTGTCCAAGGTTACATAAGTGGGGTATGGCAAAGCCAAAATTTCCAGTCCAGGATCTCAGACTCCAAATCTTGTCTCTTTCCATTGTCATCCTCTCTCTTCTGCTCACTGAACCTGTTTCCTCATCTGTAAAATGGTGAGGTGGCACTAAGTACCTTCTGAGGTCCTTTCCAGCTCTTACATCTAGGAGCCTATGAATTGCTCCCTGGTATATAGTTTCTGAAGCTCTATATTTCTTTTTTCTATGTGAATAAACCCTAGAAAATGTATCCTATGAAAATATATTAATATTGAAAAGTGAAGATAAAAACAAAAAAACAAAACAAACAAAAAAAAGAAAATGTATCCTTTGGATCTAGGGTATTTGGGGATGGGGGAGAAGGGAAAGAAGGAAGCAAGTGATGGATCCTGGCCCTAAGAAACCATTTGTCACTGGCAGGAAAAGAACAAAATTAATGTGGGCTCCTGGGCTGCTGCTAATTTCTGAGCTGGCTCAGGACTCTGGAAATATAGAAAGCAGTGAAAGTCAAAAGCAGGGGGATTGAAGGATGAAGGGCTTTAAGAGGAAGCGTGCCTAAGAACCAAGTGAGAAATCCTTTTATCACCACAGATCAGGAAACTGAAGTCCAGAGAACGAAAGTATTGGTCTGAGACCACAGAGAGTCCCTCCCCCTTAGCCTGTTAACTTCTTGAGACTAGGGACTGCTTTTGCTTTTCTTTGTATCCTCACCATGTAACACAATGTCTATCACATAGTAGGTGATTATGAGGTAAATGCTTGTTGACTTGAACCTCAGCAAGAAAGCAAACCCAGCTGTGGAGGGAGGAAATCTGACGGCTTCCTTCTGCCTGTGTTTGTTGACTGTAATCGTGAAGCTGGACAGGACCTCCCCCCCTTCACTAGAAGCGCTCACAGCCCAGACACAACCCAGGTGCTATCGAGTCTCCAGTTGAAGGCTCCAGTTCCAGGGACAGCAGGAGGAGCTGTTGTCAGCCTGTGGTTCTGAGAGAGGGAGCTCTACACTTGTGGATTTATGTCTTAATTGGAAAAAAAAAAAGCCTCTGTCGTGTTAAGAGATCGAGATTGAATCCCTACCAGAGTGTGTGAGGCTAAAAGGAGGCTGGGGACACCTCATCCTTCAGTCACAAAGCCAGAGCTCTACCTGACATCTCTGGGGGAAAGTGGAATCAATTTTTAGGTCCTGCCTGTGTCTCTGCCTGGAGAAATGAGGCAGCAAAGCCATGAGGAGTTTGGCGTCTGGGCACGAGTAATAACATGAATAAGGTGGCACTGCTTCCCAGCTGGGCAGGTTCCCCAAAGCACATTGCTGGGACCTTGGGTCCTTTCCACTAGGGTCATCAAGGTTTGTGTGGGAAAGATAGCATGATGGAATAAAGAGTCAAAAGACCTGAGTTCAAGCCCCATCTCTGCAGCTGTGGGGCCCTGGGCAAAGCACTTCCTCCCTTTAACCCACAGTTTTACCATCTGTAATCTAGAGATGATAGAGAGATATTCATACTGTTTACCTCACAGGGTCTTTGGTACAATGTTTACATATATATATATATATATATATATGTATATATTTTTATTTATTTATGTGTGCATATTTTATGTGTGTGGGTATGCATATATATTTAAAAATTCATTATTTATAGCATTTTCCTTTAATTTTGAGTTCTAAATTCTTACCCTCCCTCCCACCTCTCTACTACCCACTGAGAAGGCAAGCGATATGATATCAATTATACATGTAAAGTCATGCAAAACATATTTCCATATTAGCCATATTTCAAGAAAAAACAAGAAAAATAAAGAAAATGAGAAAATTATACTTCAATTTGTACTCAGAATTCATCCATTCTCTCGCTGGAGGCAGACAGCATTTTTTTCATCATGAGTCCTTTAGAATTGTCTTGGGTCATTGTATATATCAGAATAGCCAAGTTTTTCCCAGTTGATCCTCATTACAACGTTGCTGTTACTGTGCACAATGATCTCCCACTTCTCATTTCACTTTGCATCAAATCATTTAGGATTTGCCATTTTTTTTTCTGAATCCCCCACTTCATCAGTTCTGACAGCATACTAGTACTCCATCACACTCTTGCACAACGACTCATGCAGCCATTCTCTAACTGATGGATCACCTTTCAAATTTCAATTCTTTGCCACCACAAAAAGTGCTGCTATAAATATTTTTGTACATATAGGAACTTTTCCTTTTTCTTTGTTCTCTTTGGGATATAGACCCAGTAGTGATATTGCTGAATTAAAAGGGATGCACAGTTTTATAGACCTTTGGACCTAGTTCCAAATTGTTCTCCAGAATAGTTAAGACTAGTTCACTAGTCCACTGTCAGTTTGTGTACCCATTATTCCCTCATCCCCTCTAGTATTTGTTATTTTCTCATAGATGTGAGGAGGTGCCTCAGAATTGCATGAATTAATTATTTCTTTCTGTAAGCAATAGTGATTTTTTTTCCCTGAGGCAATTGGGGTTAAGTGACTTGCCTAAAGTCACACAGCTGGGAAGTGTTACATCTGAGATCACATTTGAACTCAGGTTCTTCTGACTTCAGGGCTGGCACTCTATCCACTACACCACCTAGCTGCCCCAGCAATAGTGATTTAGAGCATTAAAAAAAAGCAGATAGCTTTGATTTCTTTTTCTGAAAACTGCCTGTTTATATCTTTTGACCACTTGTCAGTTGGGAAATGGCTCTTATTTTTATAAAATTGGCTTAGTTTTATATCAGTATATATTTGAGAAATGAGGATTTTATCAGAGAAACTCTCCCTTAAAACTTTTTGATAATACTTCATTGTCTATGGTCTTTTAGCAAAATGTAGTTTCTTTGATCACCCCTTTTAATTAGGTCTATTTTCTTTTGTTTCTTTTTCCTTTTTTTATTGTGATCTTCCTCAAAATACTATTTTTGCTTCTAACCAATGCCTCCCTTAATTCATCCTCTATTTCATAATTCCCACCATCATAAAAAAAATGTCTCTTATCTCCTTCCCTTGCTAGTTCCCTATTGGGTAAGATGTGTGTGTGTGTGTGTGTGTACGTATACACATATCTTGTTATATACTTGGTTTTAAATATATATATATATATATATATATATTTAAAACCAAATATGTATATATAGTACCTCTTTGAACCAATTCCAATAGAGTGAAATTCAAGCATTGCCTGTAACTTTCTGCCATTTTCCCCTCCATGGTAAAAGCTCTTCTTTGCCCATCTTAATAAGAAAAAATTTACCATTCCACCTCTCCCTCCCTGTTCCTCCCTTGGCATCTCCTTTTCTCCCCCCTTCTTATTTTGGGAGATCATTTCAACATAGTAAAACCATATCCATTCTCTTTGTCTATGTATATTCCTTTTAATTACCCCAGTAATGATAGAGTTCTTAGGGGTTACATTCATCATTTCCCATATAAGAATGTAAACAGTTTGACTTTATTGAGACCTTTATTACGACTCTTTTATGTTTACCTTTTTATGTTTCTTTTGAGTCTTGTGTTTGAATGTCAAATTTTCTATTCAGCTCTAGTCTTTTCATCTTTTCATTAAATATTCATTAAATATTTCCCCCAGATGGGCTCTATTCAGGTTTTCAGGATATATGATTCTTGATTGAAATACTATCTCTTTTTCCTTCCATAGTATCATATTCCAAGCCCTCTTTTCCTTTAACATGGAAGCTCTTAAATCTTGCATGATCTTGACTATTTCTCTACAATATTAAAATTGTTAGTTTCTAGCTGCTTGGATTATTTTCATTTTTGATATATAAGATGGGATCTTTTTCAAGAGATGATTAGTGTATTCTTTCCATTTCTATTTTACCCTCTGGATCTAAAATATTGGAGATAGTTTTCTTGGATAACTTCTTAAAATATGATATTTAGGCTCTTTTTAAATTATGATTTTCAGGTATTTCAATAATTTTCAGTTATTTCTCCTTGATCTGTTGGATAGATTTTGTATAGGTGACCTATTTTTTTAATGAGATAGTTCACATTTTCTTCTATTTTTTCATTCTTTTGGCTGTGTCTTATTATTTCTTAATGTGTCATGGAGTCATTAGCTTCCACTTATCCTATTCTAATTTTCAAGAAGTTATTTTCTTCAGTGAGATTTTCCATTTGGTCAGTTCTGTATTTTAAGTATTTTATCAGTATTTTTGTGTCTCTTTTGACCAAACTGTTAATTCTCTTAACAATTTTTTTGTTAATTCTCCACAATTTTTTTCATCACTTTCATTTCTTTTCCTAATTTCCTTCCAACAATTTTATTTCTTTAACTTTTCCCGGAATTCTTATTGGGTTTGGGTTCAATTATTTTTGTTTGAGGCTTTATTTGCAGCTGTTTTCATATTTTTTCTTCTGATTTTATATCTTGGTAGCCTTTTATGGTCAAGTTCTTTTTGTTGTATTGTTGTTTGCTCATTTTTTGCAGCCTCTTTCTTGACTTTGAATTTTATGTTTAAAGTTGGTGATGGTGAGGCACTATCCCAAGCTTCAGGCTTTCTGGAGGTGTCTGAAAGTTTTGAGTGCTTTGAAAGTGGTGTGAGTCTGAGAGAAGTATGGTCACTGCTCTCCTGGTCTTCACTCTAGTCTTTACCGGGAAGGTGCTCCTCTGCAACCACAAGTTGCCAGTGCTTTCTTTCCCTTGGAACTGGGACCCCAGGTCCCTACTTCCATGTGATCAACCTCCATCACTCCCCTCTGCTCTGGAATTATGACTCACGACTGCTTATGGGCAATAGAACTGCTAATTAGTGTTAACTATATCCAATCCTAGCAAAGGGTCTACTGTAATCTTTCAGACTGATCTCCTTATTCTCTCTAGGATGCTATTGCCATTGTGGCCATTGTTGTTGTCACCACATGTGTGAGCTTCAGATGGGCTTCCACTTAAGTATCACAAACTTTTCCTGCCACTATACTGTTTTCTTGAGTCATAAAATGTCTCACCTTGACCTTTTGTTGGCTCTCTCACTTCAGAAATTTGATTCGAGGCATTATTTTAAAGTTGTTTGCTTCTATTTTTACTATATTGACACATGTACATTGATTTTATGAACTGCAAAATGCTATGGAAATATAATTGAGCAGCATCAGCAGGTTCAAGCCCATGATTCTGTTACTATAGGGAATTCCCAGTGAGGAAATCTTCACTGGTGCTGATCAATAACTGTTCTATAGCCAGTGGTTTTAAGGAGTTCCTTGGCTAAATAACTCACCCAGGTTAACACAGCCAAGTGTATGTCAGAAGTGCACTTAAACCTAAGTCTTCCTGATTCTGGGGTCAGTTTTACCATCCTGCTTCTTAACTATCATTATTATGACCATTTTACAGATGGAAAAACAGGTTCCATTCATTACTTCTTTCACGTTATCATTCTTAGAGCAATACTTTCGTCTTCTTTTGTCTCAACTATTCACAGAACATGATTGAACATTTGATTTGTCTCTTCCTTGTAACAGACCTGGTAGTAGTAGGTACTATTATTATTCCATTTTATAAATTATTAAACTGAGACAGACAGAAGTTTTTAAGTGACTTGCCCAGGATCACATAACTAGAACATGTCTGAGATCAGTTTTTAACTCTGGTCTTTCTAAGTCTAGGTCAAGTATTTTATCCACTGCACACCTCAGCTGAGAGGGTAAGGGGAAAAGTACCATGGGGAATTTAAGAAGAAATAAAAAGATGGAATGTCTATTGTGGTGAATGAAGAGCTGAATGATTAGGGAGTTTAAAAAAAGATCTGCCTAACTGCAGTGAGAGCCCAGTTGAGATTACGTAACAAATTTGTACTGGACACAGCCATCATGATTTTGTAGTTTTCTCCGACTTCATTTGGTAGCAAATAAATAAGAGGAAAAGGAGACAGATGATGGAAGTAATTCAAGAATGGAGTTTGATAAGGCTTGATTGGCAATAGGACAAAAGGTTCATGGATTCAATGCTATTCAAAGGTAGAAGATAGTGTTAAAATTGAACTAATTCACTAAGACATTGAGATGGGGAAGGAAGGAGATTGAAGTCAAGGTGACGGCCTAGAAAAGGACTAAAGAAAAGTAGATTTGTCAGAGAAACATAAAGAATTGGATTGGGGGAGTCATAAAGCAGAAGGAATCATGGGATGATAGAAAGATATTGGATAAAGACATTTCACGTTTTATGAACATAGAAGTAGAACCCCAGAGGGTGATGACAAGAAGAAGGGCATGATTATCCGTGTTCAACTGGAGTGGAATGGAGGAGCAGATCATGGGAATTGAATAGTTTGAGGAACTAAAAACTTAGAGTGTTTGAAGTTTTATAATGTGGGAACAGAAATTGAAGAGAGAAAGATTAACCCATCACTGAAGTCATTGAAGAAGAAAGAAAAGTGCCTGGAACCAAAGTATCTTAGTATTGAAAGATATGTTCAAAAGGCATCTAGTCCAACTCTAACTTAGAAGAAAAATCTCCTCTACATAATCCCTGACAAGTAGCCATCTTGTCTATGCTTGAAAGTCTCCAGTTAGGAATTATCCGTTCTTATAAAAAGAAAATCTCTTCCACTTTGGATAAAAAGTTTTGTTTGTTTTTTGCTTTTTTTTTTTTTTTTTTTTTTCCTGAACTGGAATCCCTTCTCTATAATCTCCTTAACTAGCGCTTGAATGTCTACTTGAAAACCTTTAATAATTGGGAACTCACTACTGTCTGAAGTGATAGAATACAAAAAATTACCAAATTTCGAGTCAGGAAGTTTGGGGGTTTTTTATACTTATTTAGGTCATCCAACTGTACATAAACAAGGCATCACCTTATATCCTTTATATGGTGATTTAAGCTTTTATATTTATACCACTGTTCATCTCTCCCAACTGCTCAAATCTCATCTCAGAAGTATGTTTCTTCATACACATTTTAGCAGTTTTTATTTAACCATAGTTTTCCTGTTTATTTCAAGCATTAAATCGGAGCTAATTTAGCTCTTTCTCTTTAGACAAAAATATATTTTCTGTCCCTTTCCTCAACAAACTGTTTCATGTGAAAAGCAGCACCTTAAAGAGACAGTACAGCAAGTACCAAAATGCTTCTTTTTACACCCAATTTTTATTTCTCTCTCTGCTCTGTGGAGCTAAGCAAAACAAGATTAATTCCTTTTCTTTTTTGACAGACCTTCAGATACCTGAAAAAAAAAACCTAACATCAATAGTGTCTACCCTGAATCTCTTCTTCCCCAAGTTATTTCAGCCTATCCTCTTCTCATCTATAATTGACTCTATGCTAGAATTTGCCTGCTTGCCTTCCTCCTCACCCCTTCCTTATGTTGTTCCCTCTACCCTTTCCCAGCACGCACAGCTGCCCTATGAAAGCTCGCTACCCCCTGGAATGATCTTGTCAATTAGAATAAATGTTTCTGACATATGGAACTCTCTTCCTAATGGTGTCTGGATAAGTATCTTAGGAAGAGAAATGAGCTTTTCCTCTTGAAAGTGAGGATGGCAGTTCCATCTGGAAAGCATCATGGGATATTTGCTGGGTTTCCTTTCTACCATGCAGGTACAAAATGATTAAATCTGTTCAAAAGTGGAACAGACTGTCTTTTAAGACAGTAAGTTCCTATACCCAAAGGGCAATCAAACTGTGCATATCCTCTGATCCAGCCATACCTCTACTGCGTCTGTATCCCAAAGAGATCATAAAAAAGGGAAAGGGACCTACATGTACAAAAATATTTATAGCAGCTCTTTATGTGCTGACAAAAAATGGAAATTGAGGGGATGCCCATCAATTGGGGAATGGCTGAATAACTTGTGGTATAGAAATGTACTGGAATACTCTTGCGCTATAGGAAATGATGAGCAGGCAGATTTCAGAAAAATCTGGAAAAACTTACATGAATGGATGCTGAGTGAAGTGAGCAGAATGATGAGAATATTGTACACAATAACAGCAATATTATACCGTGAACAACTACGATTGACTTAGCTCTTCTCAGCAATATAATGATTCAAGACAATTTCAAAAGACTTATGATGGAAAATGCTATCCATATCCAAAAAGGAACTAAAAAATCTGAATGCAGATCAAAGCATACTATTTTTAATTTTTTGTTTGTTTTTAAGGCTTTTCCCTTTTATAGTATTTCTTCTTTTACAAACTAAATAATGTGGAAATATGTTTATGTGATTGCATATGTATAACCTATGTCAGATTGCTTGCTGTTTGGCGGAGGAAAGGTAGGAGAGAAGAAAAGAGAAGAAATTTGGGGACTCAAAATTTTATTAAAAATTAATGTTTAAAGCTATCTTTAAATATAATTGAAAAGAATAAGATACTATTAAAAATATAATGAGCTCCTTAACAATGGAGGTCTTCAAACAGTGATTGGGTATCCACTTATTGGGAATCTGGAACAGAGTGTGTGTGTGTGTGTGTGTGTGTGTGTGTGTGTGCATGTATATATGTCTATATATGTATATACATGAGACATCCATATATGAATGTATGAATATATAGTACATAGTCATTATATTATATATAATATAGAGTAATTCATTCAGTCAACAAATTATGAAATCTATTTGCCCAGTGATGAACTCTGCAGCTTTCAGAAGACTCAAAATGTGTGATGGTGAGTGCTTTCCTTGTTACAATGTGCCTACTGTCTGCTGAGACCTCCATATTGCACAGGCACTGTTGGACCACTCTCACTTCCTACCATTTGGGGGCAATTTCTAGGCAGAGCTCTCACCTTCCCTTCTCACGTACTCCCACTCTTTGTCAATGTTTCATAGTGGTACTCTTCTGTCAGGTATAATATGGATTCTCCGTAAAAATAATATCTTTTAATAAATCATGTTCAATATGGTGTTTAGGATAATAATAATAATTTGCAGATACAGCTTGAGTCCTCATTCTGGTGCATTTTCCCTGTTCACAAATTGTGCAGGAACTAAAAATTAAGTAGGAAAATACAGGAAAATAAGCAGGCAACAGAATCGTTTCTTAGTTCCTTTGTAGGTCAGATGGACAAGCCATTTGATGCCTGGGTTTAAATTACCAAGTGCTAGAAATGGTTACACAGAAGTGATTATGGTCATAAAGTAAAGTTTATTGCAGAAATACATAGGAGCATTTGTCAACCAGTGCAGTTCACTGCAGCCCCTTAACTAGCAGCCCAAAGGACCCTGGATCACCTGAACTACAGGTTCCTGAGTATTGAAGAAATGGCAGTCCCCATCAATAAACAATGGAGATCAAGCAAAGGCAATAACTTCTCATCCCTTAGTGAATCAATGGCCTATTACCTTTCATGGATGAGGTTTGATCCTCTTCAGGGACTAGATGAAAAAGTACTGACAGCTGGGTATTTTTCCACTAAGGATAGAATGTCTGGGGATAGTTGAATCTATGACTGAGATTGGAAATTTATAACTATTTCAAGATGAAATGGTCTATCTGGGATTGAGTAAGACATCTTCAAAAGGGTGGGTTAGTAGTTAAGGGAATTATTATAGATAGAGATATGAAAGAGAGAGAAAAAGAGAGAGAGAGAGAGAGAGAGAGAGAGAGAGAGAGAGAGAGAGAGAGAGAAAGGGAGATCTGTGGGGTGTGTGTGTGTGTGTGTGTGTGTGTGTGTGTGTGTGTGTGTGTGTGTGTGTGTGTGTATACACCCAATCTCTGAAGGAAGAACCATGAATTCAGAGAATCTAATTCTTAGGAAATACAAACCTAATCAGAGAACCAGAAGTCAAGACATGAATATCTATCAAATAGGCAGTTAATGAGGTTACTATAAGATTTAGACCTTGCAAACTGATTCCCAGACCAGTAATAAAATTGTCCACCTCAGTTCCCTCCCTGTACACAGATGGGTGTTAGTGAGGAAATAACAACCAGGAGTCTCAGATGGGAATATGTATAAGCAATCTCTTCTGAGCAAAGTCAGTTGTTTCAATGTTTATACTCATTAATTGAGAAAGTTCTAAACAAATTGTGGTACATGAAGATAATGAACTATTTTTACCCCATAATAAATGGTGAATATAAAGAATTCAGAGAAAATATGTGTGAAGATTCAAATGAAATGAACAGAACCAAGAAAAAATATACATAATGACTGCAACAATGTAAATGAACAACAAAACAAAAATGAAATTAGAAACTAAATATAATTCCTTGCTTAGCCACAGGAAAAAAAGACAAGAAAATGTACCTCCCTTGCAAAAGTGAGAGGACTTTTGGTATTGATTGCTTCATATATTGTCAGATTTGATTGATATGTTTATTGGATTTTCCAAACTACGTATTTCCCCCTATTTTTCCACTTTAAAGTCCTTCATTACAGGAATTACTTTTTGATCAGAGGAAGGGGAAGGATATTCATAAATGAAGGTAATGTGAAAATGAAAAAATAGTAATAACAATTAGAAACACTTGTTTACTTTTCCTCTGGTTTGGATAGTCAGAATAGAGATTTGTAGATGTTTTATTGAGGCAGTAATTTTTATATCTGGCATCAGAGTTCTGCTGGAACTCCTGGATTTGGGGTCCCATTCCAAGTTCATCCACATTAGTCCCTTTTTTTGCTACTTGACCAAAGCCTCTCTTCCACTTCAGAATTTTTTTCACTGCTAGCAAGAAAGTTTCATAGCCATTACCATGCTTCTTTTGTGAGTCTCTTCTCCAAAGAACCCATTCCTACAGATAAAATCCTGAGCTGCAGGCTCTAGTTTCACTGAAGTCTGACATCTTGGACTTTCTCTGAATAGATGGTGTTTCCTTTGCCTTAGCCATTATGGACAGTGACACTGGGCAGGTCAGTGATTCTGGGTTCCTAATTGTCCAGATAAATGACATATTTAGCTCCTAAGGCAGAAATGGAGAAATGAATCTCCAATTGATAAAAGGTCAAAAAAAGATGAAGAAATTGAAACTATTTCTAATCATATGAAACGATGCTCCAAGTCATTAATTAATCAGAGAAATGCAAATTAAGACAACTCTGAGATACCACTACACACTGTCAGATTGGCTAGAATGACAGGGAAAGGTAATGCAGAATGTTGGAGGGGATGTGGGAAAACTGGGACACTGATACATTGTTGGTGGAGTTGTGAACACATCCAGCCATTCTGGAGAGCAATTTGGAACTATGCCCAAAAAGTTATCAAACTGTGCATACCCTTTGATCCAGCAGTGTTACTACTGGGCAAAAAGAAGGGAAAGGGACCTGTATGTGCAAGAATGTTTGTGGCAGCCCTCTTTGTAGTGGCCAGAAACTGGAAACTACGTGGATGCCCATCAACTGGAAAATGGCTGAATAAATTGTGGTATATGAATGTTATGGAATATTATTGTTCTGTAAGAAACAACCAGCAGGATGATTTCAGAGAGGCCTGGAGAGACTTAAATGAACTGATGCTGAGTGAAATGAGCAGGACCAGGAGATCATTATATACTTCAACAACAATACTGTATGATGATCAATTCTGATGGACATGACTCTCTTCAACAATGAGATGAACCAAATTAGTCCCAATAGAGCAGTAATGAACTGAACCAGCTACACCCAGTGAAAGCACTCTGGGAGATGACTATGGACCACTACATAGAATTCCCAATCCCCCTATTTTTGTCCGCCTGCATTTTTTATTTTCTTCACAGGCTAATTGTACACTATTTCAAAGTCTGATTCTTTTTGTACAGCAAAACAACATGTATACATATATTGTATTTAATTTATATTTTAACTTATTTAACATGTATTGGTCAATCTGCCATCTGTGGGGGGAAGGAGGGGAAAAATTAGAACAAAAGGTTTGGCAATTGTCAATGTTATAAAATTACCCATGCATATATCTGGTAAATAAAAACTATTAAAATAAATATTATTATTTTATAATAAAATAAATTTTATTAAAATAAAAAAAATTTAAAAAGAAATGATGGTATGAGTGACTGAATGTTCTGATTGCTCTCTTATGAGGTGAAAAGAAAGTTTAAAGAATTAGTTAACATGATGCAGTAGAAAAGAGTCCTGAATTTGATGTCAGTAGGTGTAGATTTGAATTCCAGCTCACTAATCACTTCCTTTGTGATAATGGACAAATCAATTAATTTCTCTGGGTTTTGGTTTTTTCATCTGTAAAATGAGGGAGTTAGACCCAATAATATTTAACCTCTCTTCCAGCTCTAGATCGACATTCATTTCTGACTAATGAAATTAGAGGAATCCACAGTCCTATAAAGAGTGGGGTGTTTTAGTGAACTCTTGGGTGAACAACATCTCTGGCTGAATTGGATATTTCTGAGGTGAGCAAACATGGCTCCTTTTTTTCCCTTAAAGCTTGTAGAACCATGGAAGATTATTGAGCTTTATGAGCGTGTGTGTGTGTGTGTGTGTGTGTGTGTGTGTTGTAAAAACATTGTCAGAATACTAGGTGTTCTGCGCAAATCACTTATTCTACTTGCCTCAGTTTCCTCATCTGTCAAATGAACTGCAAAGGAAATGCAAACACCTTCCAGTCTCTATCCAGAAAACCCCAAATATCAAGAGAGTCAGTACGTGATTGAAATCACTCAATAATGACAAAGAAGGAATTGGAAAGGGGAGAACTGGAAGCAGGGTATCCAATTAAGATTATTACAGTAGTTGAGTGAAAGGTCTTGATTCCCAGCAAGATGAGAAAGGTCTGGGCAGTAGCAATGTTTTGTGCTTTGTGTGACATCCTGCTGTGCGCAAGCAAGATCCACACAATGGTTACTTGTTGGCTGTCATATTGAGTCCTGCCAATCATTAAAATGTTTCTGTTCCAAGTCTGTATCTTCAGTCTCATTATTTTCGTCTTTACTACAGCTGGAAAGCACACATCTCCAGATTGATTGTGGACTGTTAGATTCCAGCTGTGTTCACACTGTACTTTGGAATGGAAAGTGAAAAAAATTAATCATCCAGATTTTTCCAAATATTTGTATGATAGAAGCTATTGAATCATCTGGTGGCGTTTTCCCATTTTGCCAGGCTGTTTGATGTTCATCTTATTTTTGTTTGCCTCATACCTGGATGGATCAGCAGTACAGAGCTGGAATGGATGTTACGGGGTCACTTAGTGTAGTCCCTTATTTTTACATAGGAAAATGCTAAGATCCAGGAAGGATGAGCTACTTTCCCAAATAGGCAGATGGTAGTAAGTGATAGATTTAGGATTTCAACCCACTGACTCCACATCAAGAGTGCTGGAGCCAGTCCATAATGGCTCCCCAAAGCAGATTGTTCAATTTTCAGTGTGTACATTTACACCTCAGAAATCATCAAGTACTACAAATCAAGGCTTAGTTTAGTACTTTCTTGATTGTGTAGATTTAAGAAAGTAATGAAGAAAATGTCAATAATGAAGATTAATTTGAAAGAATGTATCAGATATACATCCTCTGCTCTGCCTGTTAAACATTTACTAGCACATCCTTGCTCCACAGTGCTCTTTCTACTGTACCATGCTTCAATTTGTGGGAACAGTTGAGAGGTAAGGAAATTGGCACATAGAAGGAGGCTTCTAAGATCTGATCAGAGAAAAAAAGGTTCAAAATGTCTATTTGTCAGAGTTGGGCATAAAAATTAACAAGAATGACTGAAGTATTGACAACTAAAGAATGAAGCTCTCATTTACAGCAAGTATGAAGGGCAAGAACAATTATTTGAATAGAATACACATATTTTTTGCCTTAATCAAATAGCAATAATTATAACTGATATTTATATGGCACTTTACATCATCATCATCATCATCATCATCATCATCATCATCATCACCATCATCATAGCTACAGGGTTTAAGATTTGTAAAACATCATTTGAGCATTACCACTATTCGTTGAGATAAGCACCATAGGAATGGTTATAGCCATTTTATGAACGAGGATTAAGTGTCTGAGGTAAGATTTAAATCTAGGTCTTTCTGACTCCAGATCCACTACATCACACTGTCTCACAGGGAACTGCTATTTGTAAACAAAATGGGCCAGAGGGATGGATGCTCCTGGGAGGCTGAGGCTGATAGATTGTTTGAATTTGAGATTGTTGGGGTAGGGATAATATATCAATTATTAACACAAGCATGGTTGCCTAAGGAGGAGTCTAGGTTGGGAAAATGAAATAGGTTAAACTTTGGTTCTGATCAATATTGAGTTTGCGACCAAGAAAGACTTGTACTTCCAGCTCTCAAAACCCACCATCACAACAATTACCACCATGAAGGGAAGTTTGGTCTCCTTCTAGAAGAAAAATCAAAAGGCTAATGGAACACTCCATCATCTTTCATGTTATCATAGAGAATGATGTGCCTCCTTGAAAGAAATGGAAAAAGATCTTAAAGATAAAAACAAAGAAAAAAAGAACTGAAGAGGAAAAAGGAAATCCTGACCTGTGCAAGAAGCTGGAAATTTCCAATCCCAAAAGATAGAGAAAAATAAAGGACCACTGAGCACTCAAGCCTGATAATGACTACGATGCTTTCTCCATAGATGACAGGATAGGATCTCAGAGGAGAAAGCTCCTGGTTGTACTGCAAGAAACGATGACATGGAAATGCAGGTGGTGGGCAAGAGACACATCATGCAGTATGAATCAGAAGACAAGATAAAGAGCAGTGATTGGGGATTATCTACAAAAGGATGTTGAAGAAACTATTTGTCAATCTGACATTAAAAATAGAAACATTTGCTATCTTCCTGGACCTTGATGGAGAGTTTTCTAAGACTCATCAGACCTGAAGACCACTAACTACTTCTGATGATTCATGTGAAGAAAAATGACACTATTAAGAAGTAACCTAGAAAACATTGCTAGGGATTGGGAAGTTCTGGTAGCAAACATAAATACCTTAAAGTCTCCGCTGCCTCTGCATACCCCAACTAGGGCCCTGGTTGTGTCCTCTGCGGCCAAGCTGAGATATATAGGTATACAGAGAGGCATATTTCAGCTCATTGTAAGGAAAACTAAAAGTGCTTCAAAGTAAAATGACTTGCTTTTGGAAAGTAGCAGAACCAAGAGAATATTGTATACAATAGCAATAAGATTATGTGATGAGCAACTGTGATAAACTTGACTCTTTTCAACAATGAGGTGACTCAAGGCATTTCCAATAGACTTGTGATGGAAAGGGCCATCACATCTAGAAAGAGAACTATGGAAACTGTTATTGTTTGTTTGCTTGCTTTTTGTCTATCATGGTTTTTTCCCTTTTGATCTGATTTTTCTTGTGCAGCATGATGAATTTGGAAATATGTTTAGAAGAATTGCATGTATTTACCCTAAATTGGATTGCTTGCTGTTTTGTATGGGGAGGAAAGAAGGGAAGAGAAGGAGAAAAATTTGGAACACAAAATTTTGTAGAGGTCAGTGTTGAAAACTATCTTGGAAAAATAAAATAACTACAAAAGAAAAAATAAAGAATTAAATTTCCTCTTCTGGAAGGTGAAAGGTTGGATTAGAGGATCTCCAAGATTCCTTCTAGATTTAAATCAGTGATCCAAAGAGGTTGGTCTTGTGGTAACCGGCTACCCCTGAAGACCCAGGATCTCCCAGAAGACCTAAAATTTCCCAGAATTTTGGCCTGGTCTGGGAGCCATGGCAAAGCTGGTCTTGGTTAGCTATGTTGGATGAGCCTAGAGATCCCTCAATAGAATCCACTGAGTTCTGAGAGCAGCCCCAGGCACATTTCCACAGTTATTTCAAGAGTTCCAAGCCCCAGGGAAATGGAGACAAAATATTCATTTGGATGTCAGGAAAGTGATGCTAGCCAGACTACACTGTGAGCTGCTGTGCTTCCTGGTAATACAGTAGTTTCGAAGTCATCTGCTGGGTCAGAGAAATAAGAACCCTGAGGGACTTCATCTGTAGGAGGGAAAAAATAATTGAAATATACAAACAATGTGAAAGCTGCTATTCACACTCCTTGAACACACACAGCTGTTCTCCAAGTGCAGGAAGGAAACATCTCCCTGAGTCTATCCCTCCCAGGTTCCCCCAGGGTAGACATCTGGGCTTCTGTACATTCAGTACTTTTCTTTTACCATCAGCAAAGAGCAGTATGCTGCAGGGTAAGAGCCCTAGATTTGGAAGCTGGACACCTTGGTTCAAATTCTGGCTAACCCACTTACTTGTCTGGGTGTTCTAGAACACTTTTTTTTTTTTTTTTTTTTTCCCTCAGCTGCTTTTTCCTTAATGGTAAATAAGGACATCGCATCATGTCAGTTAAAAAAAAAAAAAAAAAAAAAAAAAAAAAGTTAATTATGTGTGTGTGTGTGTGTGTGTGTGTGTGTGTGTGTGTGTGTTAATGAACAAAAATCTATGTTTTTCTCCCTCCCATCTGGGCAATGTTGCTCCCAATGGACATCTCACTGTCTGTGCCCAGCTTTATCCCAGGTACCAGCTGCCTTCCTGCCCCAGGCAACAACCCCTGGCAGATTTCCCCCCAGATGTTGCAGGCAGCTTACTCGTTTGGACTTTTTTTCCTCCTGTTCTGAGGAGAATCTGTCATTACAGAAATGACACATCCAGGTTTGTTTCAAAGGCAGACAGTTACTGAGTAGTAGGGTTGAGGTACAGGGATACAGAAGGACTGAACCCTCAAAATTTATTAGATTTGGGATTGGTATCATGAGGTATCTCAAAAGAATTTGAACACTAGACCATCTTCAAATCAAGGGGCAAAGATTTTATTTTGCTACTATCAACAGGCTAATTTCCAAAAAGGAAACTTAGTGATTAATAAGGGGGAAGACAACATAACAAAGGGGAAGACATAAGGTAGGCTTGCCATAAAGTGGGCTAAATTCCTAAAGAAGTTAGCCACTGTGATGCTTTCTAAACGGGCTAACCCTAAAGAGAGTTAGCCATTATGATACTTACAAAAAGACTAGCTCTAAAAGGAATTAGTGAAGAAGTGGGGGACTAGTAGGTTCTTTTATAGGAGAAAAATAACCTAGGTCGTTGACATCATCACTTGGCTTTCTGATTGGATACAATGGGGTCATAATAATTTTGTCAATGGATTTGACAAAGAATCCAACTAGGGCCTACTGTAATAAAGGCCTGCTTAGGATAACAAAAGGTCCATTTAAGGAGATAATCTCAATTAATCATCTGCTTGCCTCAGGGAGTAGTAATTCAGGCCCTCTCTGGTTAGTGTCCCTCTTTATAATCTACCCAGCTATTAAGGATCTTTTGAGTGCCATTGAACGGAACAAACTTGTTCTGCTTGGTCCAAAAGGAAGGAATAAGAGTAATGGGTAGAAATTGTAAAGAAACAAAGCTATATGATGCCTCTTGTGAGTATGTTAAGATAATATAAATTTCCCTGGCAGATACAATCAGGAAACACTTTTGTCACAGTCATCCGGTAAGAATATGGATAGGGGTCCTATCCCTGGTTTTGCGCTAGTCAACCAACATTTTAAACAATTTCCTGGGGAAAGACATAATGGCGTGGGGTTTTTTTTGTTTGTTTGTTTTGTTTTGTTTTGTTTTGTTTTTAATTTACAGATGAAACAAAGCTTCAAAGGATTAACTAAGATTCTGAACACTAGTCAGAATCCAAAGAAGATCTTAGCAGGTTAAAATAATTTTCAAAATCTAACAGGATGAATTTAAATAAGAACCCTAATACATTGTTCTTAAAGCTGTAAAATGGTCTGATCATTCTGGAAAACAAGTTAAAACTATGCTCCCCAAACTCACTAAACTGTATATCCTCTGACCTCCTTATATCACTATTAAGTTTAAACTTCAAAGAGATCAAAGGAAGAAGAAAAGAACTCATATGTTTAAATATATTTTACAGCAATACTTCTTATGCAAAGAATTAGAAGCAAATAAGGTAACCATCAATTGGAGAATGACCATAATTATGACATTTGCTTGTAATGAATTATTATTATGCCATAAGAAATGGCGAAAAGGATGAAGTCAGAGAATTCTGAGAACTTATGTGAATTTCTGCAGAGGGAAGTAAACAGAATCAGAAGAATAATTTATACAATAATTATAACATTGGGAAGAAAAACAACTTTTGAAAGATTTGAAATGCCAATTAGTGTGCTGATATATGAAAGATTTGGTAAAAAGAGATTTTAACCAATGATGAACAGTGAGCTCATTGAGACCTTTATGTCAATAATTTTAAACTTTGAGACCAGTCAGACTGAACTTTCCCCAGGGAGAATATACATTTTACTCTGCCTGTCCCCATTTAATAAGAGTAATCCCTCACCCATGTGCAATAGTTTGGAAATGTCTTCATTATCCCATTGGACGCTCACCAGAGCCTGAGGTCATTGTGAGACTGGGAGCAGGACCATGTAATGCTATTTATTGCCTTTGATGATGATAAATATTTTCATTATCAATGACAGTAGAGCTACTACATATGGACACTTAATGCCATTGGAATGTATTCTCTGAGGAACGCAGAGCCAGATACAGAAAAAGAAATCTGCTTTGGAGGTGATACAATCTAAAAGTGTTGAGGGAACATTTTACTAATTAACTCAGGGAAGGGGAGAATAACCAAAAAACTGGAAAAAAATCATGGATGATAGTACTACCTCCTAAAAGGCAATTTGATTGATATCAATAACTACTTATCCATATATAAACTTTCTCATCTTTATAACATTCTTATGACAATGATGGCCATGTAACAAGGGTATCTTTGATGAAAATATATGAAGGGAACTAGGAAGTATCCCCAGTCAAAAAAGACTTCATAGTCTCCTGATTAACTAAAAGGATCAGAGAATACCAGATTTCATTAGGTTTATTGCTTATTGATTACAAAAACAAAACAAAACAAAAAGAAGAAAAAGAAATGTAAGGGGCTTACTTAATGTGTCCACTTAATGTGGAGGCATTCTGCATGCTGCATTCTCATCCTATGTAGGTTCAAATCGCCCCCTTTGTTTGTATTGCTGGAAGAGACTATCTTTGAGTCTGTTAATCTGAAACACTCTTTCTTTCCTGCTGAATCCAGAGGGTGAAGATCACAACTGGTCAGAAACCTGGGTGTCATGAACCAAGAGGGGAAGAACCTCCTTCCCCTGCTCTTCCTCTTACCCTGAGCCTCTGAAATTTCTCTGAGTCTGGGGGAGTTTTTATTCCTGTTCTATGTTGCTTGTCCTCATTTTCTCAGTGAGCCCCACCAGATCTGGGAGTTCAAGTCTTGGTGACCTTGGAGCCAGCATTGCAGATGGGATGTTGCAATTAGCCAACCCAGCAGGAAAGCCCTGAGATGCCTTGGAACTCAAGTCAAAGGTGAGCTTTGGACTTGGAACAGGGAATGAGTTCTATAGGGACCTAATTCCCTTCTCCTCCCCAGAGTGTGGGGAAAGGGGAGAGGCAGTTAAATCTCCCACGAGTTGGGGCATAAGTTTGTATATCCGTGATTGTGCTTTCTGAAGTAAATGTATTCACAGACATATATACATTGTTGAAGTTGCTGTTCGGTTGGTGTCCAGCTCTTTGTCACCTCCTGGACCATAGAAAGCACACTGATATTGTTCATTTTTGCCATTGCTTCTTCAGCTTATTTTACAGATGAGAAAACTGAGGCAAGCAGGGTTAGGTGACTTGCCCAGGTTTAGTGTCTAGTTAGTGAACTCAGGTTTTTCTGACTCCAGGATCAGGGCTCTATCCACTGAGTCATCTGGTTGCCTCTAGATATATTCATGCACATGTACACATGTGCTTGTGTAATTATGCACACACACGGACAGGTATTGTAAATGGACCCGTAACTGATTAGTCAAATCCAGAAACATCTGTTAAATGCTTACTGTGTGTCCAGCATCATTCTAAATGTTGTGAAAATAAAAAATAGAAGTAAAAGGATAGTCTTTATTTTTTTGTGATGTCATTGGTCCTCCTTAAAAGTTTTTTTTATTAATTTTTATAATTATAACATTTTCTTTGACAGTACATATGCATAGGTAATTTTTTTTTTACAACATTATCCCTTGTACTCCCTTCTGTTCCAAGTTCTTCCCTTCTTTCCCTCCACCCCCTCCCCTAGATGGCAGGCATTCCCATACATATTAAATATCTTATAGTATATCCTAGGTACAATATATCTGTGCAGAACCGAATTTTGTCGTTGTTGTTGCTGCAAAGGAAGGATTGTATTCTCAAGGTAAAAATAATCTGGGAGATAGTCTTTATTTTTAGGGAATATAAATCCTAATGATGGAAGATAACATATAAAAGAGAGCTGAAAAAGGGGGAAAGGGGAATTGTTGAAAAAGTGGCAAGTGGGAAAACATGCAATGCTTTTGCCTTAGGTTAAAATAAAAATTATTTTGTTCAACACTTGGAATCCTTCACTGGTGTGTCTTCAACCTATCTTCCCATTGTCTCCCTCAGACACCTCACATTTTGGCCAAATAAGTCCACCTGATATTTCATGTAAAGGACATTTTCTCTGCTTTTTCAATGCCTTTGTATAGACTGGCTTCTATGTCAGGAAATACAGTCAAAATAATTTTTTTAAAAATAGAAGAAAAGGTGGACTCTCTCACTGGAAAAACAACTGACAAACAATAGATCAAGGAGAGAGAATTTTAAAACTATTAAGCTACTTGAAAGCCATAATCAAACAGAGAACCTAGTTATCATATTTTAAGAAATGATGAAATAAAACAGTCTCAATACCTTAGATCCAGAGGGTAAAATAGAAATTGAAAGAAAACACTAATCACCTCCTAAAACAGATCCCCAAATGAAAAATTACAGAACTCATAGATCAAAGGGAAAATAATTCAAGCAGCCAGACACAAATAGTGCAAACAAATACTGTAGAGTCACAGTCAGGATCACACAAGATTTAGCAGCTTCCCATGTGAAAGGAGAAGAGGGCTTGGAATGTGATATTCTAGGAAAGCAAAAGAGACAAGATTACAACCAAGAATCACATCCAGCAAAAATGAGTATAGCCCTTCTGGAGGAAAAAAAAAGACATGCAATTAAAAAAGAGGATTTTTCAAGTATTCTTGATGACAAGACTAGAGCTGAATAGAAATTTTGTTATTCAAAAACAGGACTCAAGAGAAGTATAAAAAGGTAAACATTAAAGAATAAACATTAAAGGAATCAAAATTAAACTATTTACATTCCTTTATAAGAAGTTGATGCATGTAACTCCTTATCATTATTAGGTCAGTTAAAAAAAAATTACATAGGGTTAGCTAAGTGATGCAGTGGATAGAGCACCAGCCTTGAATTCAGGAGGACCGGAGTTCAAATCTGGTCTCAGACACTTAACACTTCCTAGCTGTTTGACCCTGGGCAAGTCACTTAACCCCAGCCTCAGGAAAAAAAAAAAGGACTTTACATGGACAGAAGGCATAGGTATGGGTCAATTATGTTGAAATTATCCCCCAAAATAATGAAGGAGGTAGAAAGAGGGATGCACTGAAGAAATAGAATGGGGAAAATTTGCTCATGTAAAAGAGGTGTGTAAGCAAGAGTTTTTACAACAGAGAGGAAAATGGAGAATTGATTAAAAAAAGGAAGAATATACACAGACACATTCATACACTCAGCTGCTTTATAGAAATGTAACTTATTCAAGAGGACAAAGAGAGAAAGAGGATAAAAAAAGGTAAAAATGATAAAGGAGAGGACAGATTAAAGGAGACAGTAGTTAGAAACTTTTTCTTCAAAAAACTTTGAATTTTTTGAAGTGGGTCATAATAAAAAGAGAGAGAAGAAAAAACAGAAGATCATAGGATGAAGGGAAATACACAGTGATCATAATTGTGGCTGTGAATGGGATGAGCTCATCTATAAAATTGGAAGCAGAGAGCAGAATGGGATTAGAAGCTAAATTACAACAATGTTATTTTCAAGAGAGACCCTTGAAACAAAAAGACACACACAAAGTTAAAATAAAGGGCTGAGGGGCAGCTAGGTGGTGCAGTGGATAGAGCACCAGCCCTGAAGTCAGGAGGACCTGAGGTCAAATTTGGTCTCAGACATTTAACACTTCCTAGCTGTGTGACTGTAGACAAGTCACTTAACCCCAACTGCCTCAGCCAAAAAAAAAAAAAATAAACAAACGAACAAATAAATAAAATAAAATAAAGGGCTGGAGCAGAATCTAATATGCTTCCTCTGAACTAAAGAAAAAAAGATAGATATAACAATTATGATCTCAAAAAGACCTAATTCTGATTCTGGGAAGATGGTGGGGTAGGTTGGTAACTTTCAAGCTCTCCAGATTTCCCCCACAAATAGTACAAATTTATGCCTCAGGAGAACAAAAATTGGTGAAAAATCAAGAAGACTCGGGGCAGAATAGGGTCCTCTGGTGCAGCCTAAGATGATCTGAACAAAAACTCAGGACTATGGATTAATTCATGTGAAGTGCAAACAAACACCCCCAAGCTAGCTCCACAGAAATACCAAGTGGGGAGCCCTGGGGTTAGCCAGACTGGGCTATCTCAGCGGAAACCACAGAAACTTTCATTTCTTGGGTGGTTGTGGAATCAGGGGTTTGAGTCCGGGAAGACCTTGGCTGATTAGGAATGCCAGGCCCAGCTGTGCTGCAGAGGCTTAGAACTGGGCAAGAAGGAACCAGAGTGCAATGCAGCAATGGTGAAGGCACACTGCTGGCTGCTGGCACTTGCTGGAGGATGGAGCTCTTGGTTTGCAGTTCCAAGTCAGAAGGGAGAGCTCAAGTGAAGCTAGAAGGACCCCCCCACTCCATGATTAGAGGTGCTTACTCTAATACCTCTTATTTAAAAAAAAAAAAAAAGAACCATCAAAGAATAACCCCACCATAGAAACATATTATGGGAACAGGGAAGACTGGGGTTCATCTTCAGAGGAGTACAATGAAGTAAAAAAAAACTTCTACCTCAAAGAGTATCATGAAATGGCTCCCTGTCTAGAGAGAATTTATAGAAGAACTCAAAAACAGAATTTAAAAGTCAAATAAGGAACATTGAGGAAAAACTAAAAAACAAATGGCTAAGAAAACCAGATTATGAAAAAAGTTAATCAAGTAGAAAAGGAGATATAGAGTCTCAAAGGTGAAAATAACTTTTTGAAAATTAGAATTGGGGAAGAGGAAGCCAGTAAAGCTAAGAAAGGCCAAAAATGAAACCTGGACATGAAATGAACTTGCAGATTTTTAGGACTTTCTAGCAACCAAACTCAAATTTAATAGAAAATTTAGCTTATTATAAGAGCCAATATCAAAGATCAATTTCAAAGAACTCAACATGAACAAATTATGACTTTTTTAATGGGAAATAAATAGCATATGTTTAAGATTGACATCAATAATAGGGCAGCTCAAAACATATTGGGGCAGAGTTAAGGTAAAAATAGTAATTATGTTATATAAATGGGGAGGAGAAGAAGAATAGACACAGAGTTCTGAAAAAGCTACTCAAATTGGGAATGGGTTAAATAGGCAACACTACATATATACCACCTCCAAAATCTATTTAAAAATTAGGGGGGAGGGATGGGAGGATCAAGAAGCAAAGAGTGTAGAAGCAGAAGTTAAGTTATAGCAACAGGTGTTAGCAATAATTATTGCTATAACTATAACAATAATAAATAAATAATGTTATAATTATAATAATAATATATGGGTTAAGTAATAGCAAGGCAAATTAGGAGTAGAATTAAAACAAAAGAGTCAGCAGGGATAAGAAAGATATGTGTGTGTGTGTATGGGGGGAGGTAATGTGTATGTGTCTATGTAGGTGTAAGCATATATGTATGTATACATAAATATATCCTTTCTTAGCCTGCTTAGAGGTGGTGGTGGGAATAAAAGGGAAAAAAGAATAAAGTAAAGTAGGCCAGCAGCAGAGAACAAAAGAACAATTTACAAGGAAGAAAAGAAAAGATGGACACATAAATATAATTTCTTCTCTTAATATTTATGCATTCTTGATCTGATAATTAGTTGTTATATATTTTGAATCTTCTTTGATGTTCTGCTGGGCACATGACAATGCTCTTTTTTGCTTTGTATTCCTTTTCTAGTTTTCTTTTTTCTAATTCTATTTTTTAAAATAAAATAAATAAAAAAGGGAAAATCAGAGAAACTACATTTTGCAAAAAGGTACCATGGAAAATGAAGCAATATTAAAAAGTTTTAAGGACAAGTCTTTCTGATAAAGTCCACATTTCTCAAATATATATTGAGTATAAAACTGGGTCAGTTTTATAAAAAATAAGAGCCATTTCCCAACTGATAAATGCTCAAAGGCTATATAAACAAGAAGTTTTCAGAAAAAGAAATCAAAACTATTTGTAGTCACATGAAAACAAATATAATAAATGACTATTGATTAGAAAAAGACAGTTTAATAGAACTCTGAGGCATCCCCTTACATCTATGAAATATGAAAAATGCTAGAGGGGGATGAAGGAAAAATAGGTACACTAATGAATTGTTGGTGGATTTGTGAACAGGTCCAAGTATTCTGGAGAGCAATTTGGAACAAGGTCCAAAGGTATATTGTGCTTATGGGAAATGATGAGGGGAGTGATTTCATAAAAACATGGCAAGACCTATATGATTTGATGCAAAGTGAAGTGGAAACTGGGAGATCATTGTGCAAAGTAACAGCCATGTTGTAATAATGATCAATTGTAATGATGAAAGACTTAGCCTACTCTAATCAATAAAATGATCCACAACAATCCAAAAGACTCATGATGAAAATATCCTATTCATTTCCAGAGAGAGAACAGATGAATTCTGAGTACAAAATGAGGTATAATTTTCTCATTTTCTTTGCTTTTTCTTGAAATATAGTTAATATGGAAAATTTTTGCATGATTTCATATGTATAATTGATATTGTATTGCTTGCCTTCTCAGTGGGTAGTAGAGGATTGGGAGGGAAGGCGAGAATTTGGAATTCTACATTTTAAAATGTTATCAATAAATAATGAAACTTTAAGATATTTTTAAAAACAAAAAGCTTACAGAATTAAGTTGAATTGAACTGCTTTTAATTATCTCAAGCCCTCCCTAACTACCAAAACCCTATCTTTGGAACATCAATATATTCTTGGTGACGTTGGAAGAATGCAATTATTGAAACATAAGAGTTCTGATTGCCTAAATGGGCAATACAGAGAGGCATATGGTGGCTTCAAATAGACTCTAAAAATTTCCACTGATGACCTACATGCAAAAAACAACATCCAGTAGATGACATTCAGGAGGCACATAAATCTCTCCTGTGGCAGGGCAAATTGGTGATTTTGTGAGAATAGGAGATAGCAGAAGAACAATAGTAGAAAGGACATAGTTCAGCCTTTCAAACGTAACAACATCTAGACCAGAAGTCCATGAACGGGTTTAAAAAATATGCATTTTGATAACTGTGTTTCATTATAATTGATTTCCTTTGTAATCTTATAGCTTTAATTTTATGCACTTAAAAATAAGGGATCCACAGGTTCACCAGACTTTCAAAGAAAATCTATGATGCAGAAAAGGTTATGATCCACAGGAAGCCCTTCAGCAAGCTCAGTAGAACCTTAGAGAGCATCTATAGAAGAGCATGTACCAAAATAACTCAAGAAGTCAGGCTTAGGTTGCATTATATAGAGATGAAGGGATAAGATCCTGGATCTGCTGAAATAAAATGTTATATTTATTATGCAATATTGCATCTATTTCATAGAGTTTATATCTCAAGTAGTTTATATATATATGTATATATGCATATATACATATATATATTACAACACAGTTTGAGGCTCAGCTAAGTCCATAGCCCACCAGTCAGGGGTATAATACCCAGCCAAACAGATTTCTTTATTGATTTAGCCCAACTTATAACATCTTACCTCATGGCCACATGTTCATTAGGACTTCGTCTGCTACAGGCATCTTCTCCTGTTGATGACCAGTTCCACAAAAGAATTTAACTTGAGTCATAGTCCACAAGGGCTGAAATGGTCTCATATACTTTCAGAATCTTTTCTTGTACCTAGCATGGGATCTCAAATTAGATAACATATGCAAAACACTTTAAAAACCTTTAGGCACTATATAAATGTTTTAGTATTATAAGTAATTTTAAATTCTTTAATCAATGTTTGCTAAATTAATGCATGCATAAATAAATCTCCATTTTGCAGATGAGAAAAATGAGACCCTGGAATGGAAAGTCACTTGCCTATAATTTATGCTATGTAAGATTTCCCTTGGGGATTCTGTCAATGAACGCTCTTATTTTGCTGCCCTATGGTGTTTCAAGGTTGACAGACTATTTTATATATTTTAACTCATTTGACCTTCCCCACAACCCTGAATGGTTTGTTCCAGAAGTATTATAGATATTATAGATGAATAAATAGATGCATAAGTTCTAAGTGACTTGGCAATGATTGTGTGACTGATAGATGTCAGATGCAGGATTTGAATACAGCTCTCTCCTATCTCCCCATGAAAGGCTCTTGCTACTATAAATTAGAAATATCAAAAGAATGATTTGAGAGGCAATGTCACCTGGAGGGTAATCTCACCAGAGAGAGCCTTTCCTTTGGTAGTTGCAACTTTGTAGAGGAGGGTCTGACCTCCCTCAATTTTGCTCAGCAGAGACGCCACGCTTGATGACCATGATGGGCCAGGCAAGGACGTTCTAATTAACATCACTGTTCTATGAAGCGTGAAGTTTCTTTCCACTTCTGTTTCTCAAAGGAAAGGAGTCCCACATCACCTCACTGGCAATTACCGTAATAATTGACTTTTCCATGAACTTTTCTTCAAGGATTTCACAAGCCCAATTGGGTTTCATGGTGCCATCCTGAAAGGCCATGAGCTTTCAAAGGAGATATTTGGGCATCAATCCCATCGCTTTGACTCATTTTTAGACTCTCATTTTTGATGGGTAATGCTTGAATGGGGAATGATCTGCCCCTCCTCAGCAGCAGCCACCTGGGAACATCAATAAGGATGTCCTCTCTACAAGATCCAGACAGGGAAAAGTATCTACGGCCAAAAGTTGTTGGGTACTTCATGAAACTGTACAAAGTTTTTCCTGTACAACTTAGCAATCTAAAAACTGCTTTTTAAATTGCCACTCCTTTGCTTAAGACCTTACAGTAGCTCCCAGATGTTCACAAAAGATTGAGTCCTAATTCTTCCCCCTGGCATTGGAGGCCCTCCATAATCTGACCTTGAGATCTCAAGCAATGGCAGCATTATAGCATATAGTATAATATAGGCTATAGCAGCAATATAGAATGTACTACACAGGGTGGAAGAGTGCAGTGTGAATAGACTTACAAGCATGGTGTGAATGCATTGCCAGTTTCTTAACAAAATAAGGTTGTGGGGTCTGGGAGGGTCCTTCAAGTATGTCAGAGAACCTTCTTTGTGGGTTCTGTTTTGAGCAAACGAGAAGAGATACCTGCTAATTCAGGGAAATTCCTGTCTGAAATAGCAACAACACTTTAAGGATTTTAAATCATCTTCCATACGATAATCCAGTGAGATAAATAGTACAAGCATTTTATACTCACATTTTTTCAGTAAAGAAACTGAAGCTTGGAAGGGAAACATAATCTGCACAAATTCACGCAGCTAGTAAGCGTTAACACTAGGACTTGAACCCATGTCTTCTGAGTAAAAGTGAAATGCTATTTTCCCCAGCATACAGTGACCTTTCCATGGGCACAAATGGTGTGTATCCACTGAAGGAAGAGAATAAGTTAAAGGCCTGTACTGTGGTTTTTGTAGAGTCCATGAATCAAAGTTGTTTCCAAAGCCAGAGCAGAAAGTGCATCCAGTACAAGCTTTTAAGAGCAGAACAATTTTTTTAATGGAAAAAAAAAACCTTCAGAAAAACAAATCCCGAGCCTATCTCTTGGCAACTCCGGCTTCCTTTGTAGCTGAATCTGAAAGCTATAATTTTAGACAATTGAGGAGATGCTGGCGGAGGACGTCCATTCCCAGTGTGTGGGCAGTGGTACCTAGAGCTCCTGGCCCAGATCCTGGTGATATTCTGACCCTCAGTCACTGCCTCCTCCTCCAGCGAGCCCACTCAGCCTACTGCTCTGGCTGCTGAAACAGAAGTCCAACATCCTGGCCGGCCGCTGACCTTAACCCTCTCCAGAAGGCATTCTCCCTTTCTTGGTAAAAGCTAGTATTTATATAAGGCTTTAAGGTTTGCAAAATGCTTTACATGTGTAATCACATTTGAAATTCAGCGTTTGTAGAGTAGGTGCTTTTATTATACTCATCCCCCCTTCCTCCTTACTAGTTAGTCTCTGTATTTTGTCTCTGTGTTTCTTTTTCTGTCTCTCTGTGCATCAGATAGTGCACTAGATAGTGCAGTGGGCAAGTTACTGGGCCTGGAGCCATGAAAAACTGGGCTAAAATTCAGCGTTAGATATTTGGAGGGCAAATTACTCAAATTCTGCCTCAGCTTTCTCAATTATAAAATAATTGTATAAAATAAACAAAAGTATAAGATGTATAGCATAGTATATTGTATATTAGTATATACTATATAATAGTATTATATAGTATATACTTTACAATAGTAGAAAATAAAATAAAAATAGTACTAAATGAGATATATATAAAGGATTTAGCAGAATGTCTGAAGTATATCTACTAAGAGCTTAATACATGCTTGTTCCCTCACCACCTCCCATATACCTATCTCTCTTCCTCTGACTCCACTTTTATGTGGCCTTTTGTTTTTCTTTGTTCCCCTCCCCTTGTCTTTCTTTCCTTTTTTTCCCTCTCTCCCTTCTCCTGTTTTTTTTTTTTTCATTTTTGGAAATTCATTTGGCATCCAAGCCATTTCATTTTCAACCTCTTTACTGATTGTGTATTAAAGGATATTACTTTCTCTGGCCCTCCATTTTCCCATCTTTAAAATATTAATATAAGTTCTTTTTTTCTTTAAAAAATCTTATTTTTTCCCAACTACATGTAAAAGTTTTAAACTTAAAAAATAAGGATAGCTTTTTATTTTTCAAAATACATGCAAAGATAGTTTTCAACATTCACCCCTGCAAAACACTGTGTTCCAAATTTTTCTCCCCCTCACCACCTTCTCCCTTCAGTAGACAATATACTAAATAGGCTAAACACATGCAAATGAATATAAATTCTAAGGTGACTCTCTCAGTATAATCCCTTTTTTTCTTGTATTATTGATCTTTTCTTTTTACATTCTAGCCGATGCCTCCAATAGTCTCCTCACTGAACCCTCCCTTGTACCACAAAGTAAAATGATTAAGTAAAATTAGGAGGGATTTCTAACCTATCTTAGTGCCCTCCCTCTCCTCTTAAATGTGGGGAACCAAGGGCTTTAAATTGGATGTGTCCAATCCCTTTGGAGTGCTGACCTTTACTTTTACCTTCTTGGTACAGCAAGCCCCAAACTGTCAAAGAAAACAAAGCAAGAACCTCAATCAAAATGACTCAAATGGTAATGCAGGGTAATTCTGAGGCTGGGCTAGTGGTCACAGCTAAGAATGTCAAATTCACCAGGGCTATGTGGACTGTGTTGCCATAGTGATCTCAGGTCTCTGTTGAAAGGCAATTGGGCTCCCAGCAAATTCAGGCAAGTCCTGGCTAGGGCTCTGTAATGCTGAGAGGGGAATTACACACCCTTCCACATGTTTCTGAAGATCCCTATGCTGGCTCTCACCAAAGGACAACGTCTCTGCAGGCCCCCAGGCTCACCAGACCAAGGAGTTTGGGGTTGGAGGACCTGGGGTCCAATTACAGACCAAAGAGATGGAGCTGAAAGAGACCTCCGAGATCTCCTAATTTTGTGAATAAGGAAAATGAGATCCATATGAGTAGTAAGTAAGCCTCAGAGTCAGGATCTGAATGCAAGTTCTCTGACATGAGAGACTATGTTCTTGGCAATGTATCATTTCACCTCCTATTCAACTTCCTCGGTGGCTATGTGGTAAAGGATGTTCCTTCCTCTCTGGCCCTCAATTTTCCCATCTTTAAAATATGAATACAAACTCTAAGGTGACTTTGTAACCATAAATCCTTTGAAAACTCTTAGAAATATGCTTCAGTCAAGAGGCCCTTTGTGCCCTAAATTCTCTCAATTCACTTAGACCTTGGATGGAAGTTTACTTCCTGATCTTCAGGTCTCCAGACTTCACTAAGCTGCCTTGGCCAGGCTCCAGATACCTGGGAGAGGGAATTAGGGAGGAAGATCTTTGCCCAGGCAAAGAATTGTAACCTTCCTGGGCAAGAAATGAAGGGAAAAGAAGCATTTTCAAGATGGATTCCAAGTGAACTGGGCATGTTGACACATGTAGTCCCTGATACAGAGAGATTAAAATTGGTAGACAGCTGGAATTCAGGAACTGTAAACTACAGTAGGGCTAAAGTCAATTGGTCATCTTTCCATAAGTCTGATAATATGAGTCCCCAGGAACTCCAGGAAGGAAGAGATAAAATAAAAGAGATTCTCTGTCTCTGTTTCTGACTTTCTGTCTGTCTGTGTGTCTTTGTCTGTGTGTCTCTCTATCTCTTTTTATCTGCCTCTCCTCTCCTTCTATTTCTCTGTCTCTCTTCTTCCCTCCCCCTCTCTGTCTCTGTCTCTCTTTTCTTTTTCTCTTTTTTGTCTCTTCTTTCTGTCTCTTACCTCCTCTCCCTCTCCCATTCATTCTTTCTTCCTCCCTCCCTCCTTCCTTCTCTCTCTCTCTCTTTCTTTCTGTCTGTCTCTGTCTGTGTCTTTGTATGTGTGTTTCTGCCTCTTTTTCTCTGCCTCTCCTCTCTGTCTCTCCCCTCCCCATTTCTGTCTCTTCTCTCTATCTCCATCTGTCTCTGTGTCTCTGTCTCCATTTATTTCTGTCTCTTTATATATATATATGCATATGTATATATATATGTATATACACATGCACAAATATGCACACATGTGTGTGTGGATTCCAAGTGAGCTCAACCTGACTTGTAAATCCTTATTTATAGATGAGCAATTATAGGCAATCAGTCAGTTAACCTTCCAAAGGCAGTGATAATTGCTAGGCATCTCCTAACTAACAGTCCCCAATTCTGTTATTTATAGTTAAACCACATGCATTGGAGAGAAAGCTGGAGTTGGAATCAGGAGACCACAATTCAAATCCTGACTTGGGCACTTCCTTAACTGTGTGTTGTGTGACTCTGTGCATGGCTTTGTCTTATCTAAAGTTTTCTAACAATTAGAATTGTACCAAAATGGAGTGACCTGCCTTGGAAGAGGAGGTGTTCAAGCAGATGCTGTAAGACTATTTGTTGGGATGTTATCCATAGTATCCCTGCTGCACCAAGCGCTGTCCAAGGTCCTTTCCATTTCTGAAGTTCTTTGATTGTTTGATCTTATGGAAATGAGGGAGAACGGCTCTGTGAAGCAGTGGATATGGAGCACTGGGAGTGGAGTCAGGAAGATTCATCTTCCTGATTTCAAATATGGCTTCAGAAACTTACTAGCTGTGTGACCTTGGGCAAGTCACTGAACTCGACTGGCCTCAGTTTTCTCATCTGTAAAATGAGCTGGAGAAAGAAATGAAAATCCACTTTAGTGTCTTTTCCAAGAAAACCCCAAATGGAGGTCACAGAGAATCATATGATTGGAAAATAACAGAGCAACAATGTCTCCTTTATAAAAAAATGACAGAGCAGCAATGTCTCTTTACAGAGCCATGCCAAGGAAATCATTTTATGAGAAAAATGCTAGAGAAATGTAATCTGTGATGGTTTTGTCTATGATTTCATTGATTTGCCTCACCATCAGGCTAGAAATCATGCTCTTGGGATTTTAACTCTTTGTTCAGGGCCCCACTATCCTTAATGGTGACTTCCTTACTTGCACTGCTACTTTAGGTAGACTGCAGCCATTCTTCATTTCTAACTCTCTAACCATCTTTCCTTTTTTAATCCCTATTTCTTTTTTTTTTTTTATTAAAGCTTTTAATTTTCAAAACATATGCATGGATAAGTTTTCAACACTGACCCTTGCAAAACCTGTTTCAAATTTCCTCCCCCCTTCACCTAGATGACAAGTAATCCAATATGTGTTAAACATGTCTAACATCTTCTCAACAGATTCACTGGAAGCCACCACAGATCTACATCCATTCATATCCCATCCCCATCCAGTTCTGGAACCATGATCATATCAGCTCTGTCATTGTTCCTGGATGAGATATGTCAAGTTGCTCTCCAGGGCTCCACTCACCATCCCTGTAATTTTCCACGTCAAAGTGCCTCTCCTCAGGCATCACTCCCCTGTGTGTGTTGTCTCTCTCTTTTAAAATATAAGTTCCTTGAGAACATGGGCTGCGTTTGCTTTTGTACTTTGTACCTTCGGCACTTAGAACTTGGTTTATAATTAAGTGCTCATTAAAAATTGATTCATTTATGTAGAAAACTCTCATTGAGAAATTCCCTCTGACCATGCAAGTCAATACATGGTCTTCAGTTTATAGTCTTTGGGCCCCGAGAAGTACTTTGGGTACCTGGGTAATATTACTTGCCGAGGGTCCACTTTATTCTAGAGACAGAGCTTGAGCTCAGATCTTCTATTATACCATACTGTCATGGGACCAATGGTAGGAGGTGAACCTAGGGAGAAGTTCTTACTGTGATATTGGGATCTTAGTCATAGCACTATAGGAGGCTGGCTTAAGGAACCATAAGAGCAAAGCAAATGACCCAAGTCAGCCTGTGTGAAAGTTTGGTGCAGAAAGAACACAAGCTGGGATTCATAACAGTTGGGTTCTGGTTCTTGCTCGGTTACCTTGGCTGTCTGTTCTCTCTCTCCTAGCCATTTCTGAGACCCCAGTTCCCTCTTTTGTAAGATTAGGGGATTCAATGGAACGATCCCTAAAAGCTTCCTAGTCCTAATGGTCCTGTGAACCTCTGCTAAAATAACAAATCCATCAGGCTATCTTAAGTGGGCATATTCTGCACCTTTCAATGCCTGTAATCATGGCAATTACAGAAAGCTCAGCAATTTCTGTAATTATAGGTAGTCCTGGGGCATGGGAGAGAGAGAGAGAGAGAGAGAGAGAGAGAGAGAGAGAGAGAGAGAGAGAGAGAGAGAGAGAGAGATGGAAGAGCTGGCTTGTCGATCCAGAATACCATGGAGCTGAGACATGTGGTTGCCTCTAATCTAAGAGGGCTAGGTGGGTTTTCATTCTGTGACCCAGTATCTGAATTGTAGATGAATCCAACTGAATAGTTAATAAGCCCCTCTGATGTTCTTTCTTTCTTTGGGGCTTTGCCATTTTGCAAATAATCATGTGACTGTCTCCCATGAGCAACCACATAGACAGAAAGAATCTCACTGACAGCTCACATTTTTTCTCCTAAACTAGGAACTCACTTGTGCCTCTGCTTCTGACTCTTCACTAGCCAAGCTTTACAACAGGGTTGTGGAGAATACAAAGTTGAAAAGAATAATTAGCACTATAAAAGAATCAGGATTCAAAAAAGATTTTCATGGACTAGAACAATGACCTGAATCTTATAAGATAAAATTTAATAACACAAAGAGTTAGCATTTATATAATCCAGTAGTTCTCAAAGGAATTTATAAGTTATTTTATCTTATCCTCCCATCAACTCTGGGAAATAGGTCTTATTATTATTCCCATTTTATGGATGAGTAAATAAAGACAGACAGTCTGTGACTTGCCTAGCTAAATAAGTATGTAATTTGAACCAAATCCAGTGTTCTATCCATTGCATTGCCTAGTAGAGGTTGAAATAAATTTATTATACCTGTATTCAACATCAATTGAACATTACAAAATGGGGAAACTGACTACAGAAAGGTCACATTTGGGGACCTTAGTGGACTGAAAGCTCAAAAGAATAACCCTTTCTCTTACAATGGAAGTAAGGTTTGAGTGGGGGACCTCATGATTTCCCCAGGAGATGACTTTAGTTCTACAATCTCAACCTGGCAATTTATTTATTTTTTTGTAGTGGAGTTGTGACTTTTTTGGAATAAGGAATTCCCTGTGAGGAAAATCCCTCCACCAACACAGGTGTCTGATCTGCACTTGCTTTGTGAGCATTGAGAGCTTCAATGCCTTGCCCAATGTTACATAGAGGGCCAGAGGAGAGGCTTAAATACAAGTATTTCAGACTCTGAAGTCATTGTAACTCAGGGGGTACTCAGTTTGCAAATATGTCAGACTTACTCTCACGTCCACTTCTTTTCTTGTACTGTTCTCTTAGTTGTCAATAGCCTCCACCTCCATCCCCATTTTTTGGGTTCAGGTGAAGTTCTATGAAAGCTTGCCTGATTATTCCTCCAGCTTCCATCAACCTCTCAATACCCTACTTCATCTTTCTCATCTGGCTTCTTCTTGCTATAACAGAGAGTGAAAGAGATAAAAGAAACAGGAATCAGAGAGAGAAGTATCACTTTTTAATCTCTGCTAGATATAGCCCCAAATACCTTTTGGTGGAGATCTTTTGGGAACAGAAAGGCTAAGCACAACAAGGGATGGCATGGGCTCCAGACCAAGATAGCCTTTCTCTATTTCATCATACAAGTTGAGAGCAGAGAGCAGCAGGTGGACCTGAAGAGCTGAACCCAGGTGATGATAGCAGGAGGAAGCTTAGTGACTTTGAGACTGGCAGAGATAATGTGAGAGCAAAAGACAACAGTGAAGTGATAGCATCAGAAGGGGGGAAGAGAAGTATGCAAACATTTATTAAATACCTACTATTTATTTAGTAGGAATTGTGCTAAGCACTTTTACAAATATTAACTCATTTGATCCTCATAATTCTGGAAAATGGTTATTTTACAGTTGAGGAAACTGAGGCAAATGGGATCATACGGTTTAGGAAGTGTCTGAGGCTAAATTGGAACTCAGGTGTTCCTTACTCCACTTCCAACACTCTTATCTACTGATCCACTAACTGCCTCTAAGACGCTGGCAGCTCTGCAGAGTCCAGGATGCATTGTCCTAGTTATATGTAGGTTCTGGACTCTTGGATTGCTGATTCATGTTCCATCTCTGCATGTACCTTGGTCACACAGAGTCCCTGAACGTAGCTCTTCCTGTATCTTCTTGCATGAGTTCCTGATATGTGACCTTATTCATTTTCCCTGGCCACATGTCTTCCCTATATATCTATTCTCCATGTATATTTCTTGGTCACTCGTGTGCTCTGAATTTCTCTGCTTCATGGGATAACATGGAAAAGTGTACACTTCATTTTCCTGGGAGGATCTTTGTTATTTTACTTTCTATGGTATTTGATTAAATGTCTTTTATTTAAATAAATGTATCCTATGACTGACAGTAATAATACCTAATGTTTGGGGCAGTTGGGTGGCACAGTGGATAGAGAACCAGCCTGAAGTCAGGAGGATTGGAGTTCAAATCTGACCTCAGATACTTAATATTTCCTAGCTGTGTGACCCTGGGCAAGTCACTTAACCCCAATTTTGTCAGCATAAATAAATGAATGAATAAATAAATAATACCTAATGGTGGGAGCTCCTGAGCTTTGGTTTGGGATGAGTGCTGACTCACACAGTGCCTTGAATCTGAGATAATTTTTCTTTTTTTATTAAAGCTTTTTATTTTCAAAATATATACATGGATAATTTTCAACATTCACCCTTTCAAAATCTTGTATTCTAATTTTTTTCCTCCCTTCTCCCGCTATGGCAAGTCATCCAATATATGTTAAACATGTGCAACATGATATTTGTGGAAATATGTATAGAAGATTTGCACATGTTTAATTCTTCTATACATATTTCCACAAATATCATGTTGCACAAGAAAAGTCAGTTCAAAAAAGAAAAAAATGAGAAAGAAAACAAAATGAAAGCAAACAAAAAACAAAAAGAATGAAAATGCTATATTGTGATCCACATTCAATTGGGATAACTTTTCTGAGAGCTGAAGATATTATTGTTATTACTTATAAATCTGGAATCTAAGAATCAGGTAATTCGAGCAATCTCAATTTTTCTTCCATGTCCACAATCCAGACAATTTAACTGAACTGTACATTAGTTAATCAATCAATTAACAAGAATTTATTATGTGTTCTGCCCTTAGAATCTTATACCCTAAAGGGGGAAATAATATATAGGAACACAAATATATGCAAAACGGATACAAGATAACCTTGGGGAAGAAGCAATAACACCAGGGATGAACCAGGGAAAGCCTTCTATGGAAAGTGACAATTGCATTGAATATTGAAGGAAACCAGAGACTACAAGAGTCAGGAGTGAGGCAGAAGAGTGTTTCCAATCATGGTACTTGCCCCTCTAGCGATGTTCACATTCATCATAGACTGAATGGAGGGAATTAATGTGCAATCAAGACCACTGGTGGTGCCCTAGTGCACAGAGCACTGAGTCTGAACTCAAGAAAACTCATCTTTGTAAGTTCAAATCTGCTTTAGACACTTATAATTGTATGCTCCCGGGCAAGTCACTTAATCCAAAATAAGCTGGAAGAAGGAAATGGCAAACTGTTCCAATATCTCTGCCAATCTTTCAATCCCCACTTCATTTTCCTCATCTGACTTCTTATGGCACAGAGTTTTTACATACAATTATGGCCATATATATGAAGTGAATACAGAATAAGGAAATTAGGAATTAGGAAAGTTGTCTCTGAACTTTGGAGGTTCCTAGGGATTCCAAGATGGCACACTAGATTCTTAGAAGATTCAGGAAGACCTAAATTAAAATTTTGCTATACACCCTTATTAGCTTTTCGACCCTGGGCAATTTACTTAACTCTGTTTGCCTCAGTTTCCTTATCTGTAAAATAGCTGAAGAAGGAAATGACAAACCACTCCAATATCTTTGCCAAGAAAACTCCATATGGGATCATAACAATAACAAGGGATTCCAAGAGATGAAAGTTAGAAGAGAGGGCCTTCCAGATTGGGGACATGGAAATGGCAACTAGAACATCCCAAACAGCAAGATCTGCTTGACTGGAACCTGGAATGTGTAAGGGGCAGAAATCTAAGATCAGTCCTTGAAGGTGGATCTTGAAAACTGCAAAGTATTTACGTATGTAAGATATTTACAGAGATAGCTTGGGTACTAGCCATGGAGCCTGTCATTTACATATAGATCCCATGATTATTTACCCAGAGATCATATTTGCTTTTTGACCTGGATCTCTGGTTTCATTGGTGAGGAAATCCCACCTACTAGCACAGAAGGACAACTATTCTGTGATGTCTGATAGCACTGCCAATATGTGTCCTAATCACTACCTGAACTCAGGGCTTCCAGACTGACCCTCTCTCCAACTATTCTATGCTTCCTCTACATATATTGCATAGTCTCTTACATGTGAATGATTCTTAACTACGTATTTAACCCCAGAAACCAGAAGGGCACTGTTAGTTAGAATGACAGGAGGAGTAGGGGGCTCATCTCAGAGGGCTTCCTAGACTTGGGGGCAGGCAGGAGTGCCCTCCTTTCCTGCCCACTGCCAAAGGATGAGATTGGGAGGATTTCAACTTTCTGGGGCATGGCGGAAGTGCTGGGCTGGTATTTCCAAACATCTCCTAAATGCTCCACAAAGCAATCTGCTGAAGGTCTTTTTGTTTTCCAGCCCACGCAGTACTGTGCTTTTGCAGAAGAGTTTATCTCTGAGATCTCTGCTCCTCCCCTGTCCTCTCCAGTCTGTCCTCTCCTCTTCTAGCTCCCCTTTCTTGCCTCATATCCCTCCTCTCCTCTTCTTCTATCTACTGCTCCTCTCCCACTTTCTTCCTTTTCTTCTCCCTTCCTCCTCCTTCTTCTATTTCTTTATCCTCCCCTCTCCAATCCTCTCCTCTCCTGTCCTCTCTTGCCCTTTCCTTTTCTTCTCTTCTCCTGCCTTTCTCCCTCTCATCTCTTCCTCTTCTCTGCCCCCTCTTTCCCACTTACCTATCTCTTTCCCACCCTCTTCTTTGTGTCCCCTTCTCTGTCTCTCTCTCCCACTCCCTCTTCCCCCTCCTCCTTTCTTTCTCCCTCTCCTTCCAAAGAGCTCACGTGAGTGGGTGGACTATTAACAGTGATTGCTACATCTAATAAAATGCACAGGGAATAGGAGGGTCTAAAATACCTATTCCTGCAGATTTAAAGACCTGATTTACAGTCATAATTATCTGCATAACCATGACTAAAACAACCCACTACTGAGGAATGAGAAAAGCTTTGACCTGAATTATCCTGACTTTTTTGGACAGAATGTTAGAGATGAGAAGGAATCTTTGATTTTCTCTGCTCCACTCCCTTCATTGTGCAGTCAGAGAAACTAAGGCCCAGGAAGGGAGGGTCTTATCTGGGACCAAATAAATAGAAAAAAAAAAGTCAGGATTCAAACACATGACTCCTCAAGTGATTTTTCCCCTTTATAGGGGAAGCTGCTCCTCCTCCCCTTCATTCAGCCTGTGTTAAGTGTGATTTATACATCATCTCCTAGAAGGGCTACCCCAATACACACACACACACACACACACACACACACACACACACACACACACACACACACACACCCCTCATGTCTCCTTGACCTATTATGATCAACTCCACCCTCAGGAGAAAAGTAGTAAGCAATTAGGATCCCAGCTTTTCCTTAAAGCTGATGTAAGGGTTAATAGTGCCTTTTTCTTTATAGCTGTGCCATATTGGGAGGGAGAATGGATTTGGATTCAGGTTTCAGATCCTGTCTCTACCACTTACCTGGGTGATCTTGCATGTGTTATCTGAACCTCAATTTTCTTTCCTTTTTTTTTTTTTAATTGATTTTTATAATTATAACATTTTCTTTGACAGTACATATGCATAGGTAATTTTTTTACAACATTATCCCTTGTACTCCTCCTGTTCCGAATTTTACCCCTCCTTCCCTCCACCCCCTCCCCTAGATGGCAGGCATTCCCATACATATTAATTATCTTATAGTATATCCTAGGTACAATATATCTGTGCAGAACCGAATTTTGTTGTTGTTGTTGCAAAGGAAGAATTGGATTCAGATGAACCTCAATTTTCCCCTCTGAAATGTATCTGAGGATTCTTTTGCTGGTAGGTCCTAGAGTCTGAAACCTCATCTGGTTGAATTGCTTTGATAGCACTTGAATCATGGGGCTCAGCTAGTTTCTGAGTTTCTCCTGCCTTCCCTCCTTCTCTCCTTGACTTTCAGAAGGGTTCAGGTGCTCTCCTCCCAATCCCCAACAAGGTAGCTCTCTCTAAGAGCATCCCAGATCTAAATTACATGTATATTATGAAGAAAGCAACGAGTAAGTGTGTAAATAGCCTTTCCCTGAGTTTCCAGGACACAAGGTCCTTGTATTTCTTTGTAAAAGGTTCAGTTTGTTTGTTAATGGGTTGGAGGGAAAAGGAAATGAGATGATGGATGAATGAAACCAGGATCAAGAGGCCTTTCAAGCATTTTATTACTTGAAGAGGTTGATGCTGGGGAGGAAAATACCAACACTCCTTGGTGGATGGCTGACAATAGGACTACCACCCCAGCATGGAGCTAGTCTGGCAATCACACGAGTATTCACTAAGTGGCTACTATGTGTTAGGCAGTGGGCTAAGCTCTAGGAATGCAAACACAGGCAAAAAATAGGATGGAGATGGGGGAAATCAGTGATATATGCCTGTGCCTCCAGCCCATAACCAACCCAAATATTCTCATTAGCACATGTTTGGCCACCTACAAAGAAAGGCACAGAAAACTAGGAAAGAGCTGAAAACCAAAGAAAACATTTCCATTCCCCAGTGCGTGGGAGTCTGTGAGCTCCTCAGAAGAACTCTCACTGGGACCATCTCTGCTACTTGGTTTGGGAGCATTTCTGTAATTTGCCTTTATAGGAAATCTGTAAGTCATCACAGAGATGGACAATGTCACAAGCCCAGCTGATTTCTGGCAGTAACGATCAATGCTCCAATCCAATCATTATTTCCCAGAGGAACTGACTTCATGCTTGTTTTGTTCTTTGGCAGATCATGATGATGCAGAACACAGGATATATGTTTCTGGCATGAATGTGTCACTTGGGATTTGAGGAGCAGCAGGTCAGGCAGGCCAGGAGCAGGAGAAGCTAGATTTAGGAGTGCTATTAGATCAGAGAGCTCTGATAGGCTTGGATACCTATTGAATTTCTAGCCATCTTTAAAACCAGAAATCAAATGCTTTCTTCAAGAAGCCTTTCTGGAGTCATCCTTTTCTTTCTCCCTCCCGCCAGTCACTTCCTGGCTTTACTTTTGTCCTGGTGAACCCTACCTCATCCCACTTCACTTTCTACCTCCCTACTCCCATCCAAGTAACCTTCTTACCTTGCTTTAGGCTTTCTGAGAGAGTCCTGCTCTCAGATCCTGCCCTTCCACCTAACTCTGACTCAGGGCTTCATTTTTTCCTTCCTCTGTCTTTGACCTGGGACCTTTTTCTAGCACAGTAACCAGGAGAACACCCCTTGAGGAAACCTACCTCCCACTTCATCTTCCTCCCTGATATGACTCCTCCATCAGGCCTTCCCTTTGCCTGTTTCTGCCTGCTCTGAGACAAATTACCTGGTCTCTACCAGATATCATTATCTGCCACAAAGTTGGACCTTAAGGGAAGACCTTAAACAGTCTAATCGCCTGCCTGCCTCGGCAGATCTTTCTCCAAACACTGAAACTTTGTCTAGACTCATTCCTCAATGATTAACATATTCCCACTGCTTCACACTTTCTCCATCCCAGTAATTCTTGTCCTTCCTCCACGTATAAAACTCTTCCCCATTCCCAAATGCTCAATCCCTTACTCCTATCCCCCTCAACCTTATCTTCCCCATTCTATATCCCACTTCATATCTACTTACCCCTCCCTTTGAGGCTGCCAAAATATCTGCTTCCTAATTAACAATTTTGCTTTCATCTGCTAGTGCATCCCTATGAGAGCATCTTCTATTTATACTCTATATCTCTTGTATGTGCATAGTTACTTGCATGTCATCTTTCACCATTAGAATGAAGATCTCTGACAGAAGGGATTTTGTTTTTGCTTTCCTTTGTACCTCTAGTACTTAGTTCAATGCTGAGGGAAAATAGTAAGTGCTTAATAAATGCCTGTTGATTGATTGACTGACTAGTATTCAATTACCTTAATCACCACAATTTGTTTAGCCTTTCTTCAATTGATGGGTATCTACTTTATCTCCTGGTCTTTACGAGACATTGTGGATGTCTTGGAATATCTAGGACCTTTGTTTCTTTGTTATTTTTGAGATATAAATATACTTAACAGAAGATTCTCTAGATCAAAAGGTATGAACATTTTAGACACTTTATTCAAACAACTCCAAATTGCTTTCTGAAATGGTCAGACCAATTCATGGTTCCACTAACAGCATATTAGTGTGCCTGTCCTTCCAAAGTCCCTCCCATGGCAGCTTTTCTCACCTTTGTCGTTTTTGCCAGTTTTCAGCTAGTATTTTTATTGAGTGTTTGCTATGTGAAAAAAAGATGGAGTACAAAATTGAAGGAATATCAATAGGTCATTTTGGTAGGAATATAAAAGGCTTATAGGAAAAAAAAAACATGAAATAAATTTGAAACAGTTTGTCAGGGTCATATTGCAGAGAGTTATAGATGCCATGCTTAGAAGTTTATTTTATCCTCGATGGAGTAAGGAGCTATTGAACATTTTTGAGCAAAGCAATAATACGATCAGACCTCGGTGTTAGGCAGATTATTTTGATGGCTATGTAGAGGATGGTTTGGAGGAGGTAGAAAGAAATAAGGAATAGAATTATGAGATTATTTCTATAAGATAAGAGGCATTGAGGGACTGAATTAAGATGGTGGACGAGAATAAAAAGAAAGTAGTCTAAGATATGTGGAAGTAGAATAAGACTTGGTAATTGGATGCAGAGGGCAGAGAAAGAAGAAAAGTCCAAGAAAATTCTGAGGTTGCAAACCTGGATGGTTAGAAGGATGGTGGTACCCTCAATGAAAACTAAATTTTTTTTTTTTTGAGGCTGGGGTTAAGTGACTTGCCCAAGGTCACAGAGCTAGGAAGTATTAAGTGTCTGAGATCAGATTTGAACTTGGGTCCTCCTGAATTCAGGGCTGGTGCTCTATCACTGCGCCACGTAGCTGCCCCTGAAAACTAATATTTGAAGTAGGGGTTGTACTTAGAGGGGAAATGCTAAGTTCCTTGGGGGATTTGGAGGATTTGAGATTGAGTATGAAGTGGATAGAGAAATTTGATGGGCAATAAGATGGCTATGAAAGACTTGAATTCAGGGGAAAAAAAAGATTAGGGCTAGATACATAGATTTAAGAGGAATATGTGGAAAAACGATCATTGAACCCATGACAGCAAATGTTACCACCAGGAGAAAGAAATCGGAGAGAAAAAGAAGTCCCAGGACAAAGGCTTGGAGGGCACATAGGGTGGAAGGCAGCAGATGATGTGGATCTAATTCAAGAGACAGGTGGAAGATCCAGTGTGGTCCAGTGTCATGGAAGCCAAGGAAGGAGAACACATTCTGGAAAAGGGGATGGTAGAGTGCCCAAATCTACTGTGAAGTCACAGAGGATGAAGATTGGGAAAACCATATGATTTAAATCATTGACAATTTTGAAAAAAAAATTAAAATAAAAGCCAAATGAGGGTATCCCAAGTCAAATGACAAGAGATTGAGAAGAGAGCATGAGGTGAGGAAGGGGAGATGATGAGTAGAGATAATTTTCCTATAAGTTAGTCTGTGAAACACACACACGTATGTGTGATCAAGTGAAGATCAAGTGAAAACTTTTTTTAAGGAATGAGAGGGGCCCAAAAATGTTTGTAGGCAGTTGGAAGGAATCAGTAGATAAAGAGTGAGAAGATGAGAGACAGAAAGGGACCGAAATGAAGGGGCAAAGTCCTGGAGGAGAAGGGAGGGAAGAAGATGAAGAGTAAAAATAGAGGAGATCGTTTTGCCTCTTCTCTGGAGACTGAAGCAAGGAAGGAGAGGATGGGCAAGAATATAGAAAGGTTTTGAGATATGGAGTAGGGGAGAAAAGAGAATTCATAGCAAATTGTCTTGGTTGTCTTTGAGTTCCCCTGCTGAGAGGGAGGGGGTAGAAGGTGACATAAGCCTTGAGGAGAGAGGAGAAGATTTGGAACAGTTGCTGCAGGCAACACGGCAGAAAATCAATAAATGGAGAATAAAAGGATTGCTGTGCAGTAGCGGGGACCCAGCTGAGCTTAGGTTATGGACCTGTGGTTTCATTTGTGTGGGAGCTCCCTCTAACTACAAATTGCAACATTTCTATAACTTAGAGTCTTAGAGAATTGCTTGAGGCTCAGAAAGGAAAAAAAAGTGGGGTGTTTATGGTTGCATAGCTGAGAAGCATCAATCGTTACCCAGCTAAGAAGGATCAGTTGGGATTTCTATCTCCAAGTCCTGTATGAGAATATGAATTTCCAATGGATTTTATTTACATATAAAAATGTGTATGAATGTATATATACATATACACACATATACACACAAACTTAATGTAAACTTATGTTATCTAAGCAGCTGGAGATATAGATACATATACATAAGTTTATATGTACATAAATACACATATCAACATAAGTTAATACAAGTTTATAGAGGACTCATTGGGCCCAATTGTTAAGCAGCTAGAGTCTGCCATACATGAACAGGATTGGGAACTGATTGGGTATGGGAGGTGAAGCCTGAATGACCAGAAGGATGATGGTGCCCTCAGGAGAAACGTATTTGAAATGGGGATGGTTTGGGGAAGAAATGATGATTTCTTCTGGGATTGTGTTGAGTGTGTAACTTCCAGCTGGGGAAATTTAATGAGCGGTTAGTTGGGTTTGGAAGACTTGAATACAGAAAAAATTAAATATTGTCTTGGGTAGCCTAAGGCTGGGGCTTGGGAAAGTATGTGAATCAATAGAATAAGGAGGGAAGAGGTTCAAGGTTAGAGTAGTTGAACTGATTAACTGATGTACTGGATGGTGAATAGAGGAAAGTAAGATCAGATTGGGGAAGTAGAAAGAGGAATAGAGGGGCTGGTGGTTGCAATAAGGACAAAGGTTGTGAGATCACATATATTGTATCTAGGTTATACTGCAACACATGTAAAATGTATGGGATTGCCTGTCATCGGGGGGGAGGGAGTAGAGAGAGGGAGGAGAAAATCTGGAAAAATGAATACAAGGGATAATGTTATAAAAAAATTACTCATGCATATATACTGTCAAAATTTTTTATAATTATAAAATAAAAAAATTTTTAAAAAAAAGAAGTGAGATGAAAAGAGAGCTGGAAGGACATGAGACTATGATCAGTAAGAGGAATTTTAAGATTTTAAAAGGATATGTTTAGGATCATAGAGATGACATAGGTATGGGTGATGATGAAATCACAAGTATTTCTATCACTCTGAGTAGCTGAAATGGACCAAAATGGAATGGAGTTTATTGTGTTTGAAGATGCTAAGGAAGTAGGAGGTCAGGGGACAGAATATTCTAAGGGACATCAGGAGATGCAAAGGCAGAAGACTGAATATAAAAGCAGGAACTGAATGAGAGGAAGACTACGAGCATGGATGAAAGGAGAAACGACAAGTTGGAGCCATCTGATTAAGTATGTTGCCACCATGTCCCCTTGCAAGCGTATAGTTCACAAGGTTCAGAGAATGAAGTCCAATCAAATCAAGGAAAATGGAAAGGGCTCGGATAGCTCTTCTGGCAAATGACCAGACTGATGAGGAATTCTCTACTGTGGCCTGTATAGCTTCAGTCACTTATGCTTTTCCCTGGTGAAGGGGCCAGCAGTGACCCGTAGGGAGGCTGCCCTTCACGCATGACTTCCGCCAAAGCTTTTGTAGTCATTTCTCATTGGTGTTCTGCAGACGACGTCTGATAGCTCTGCCTGTAACCCTCTGTAGCTCCCGGGAGGTGGTGGGCTTGTCGCCGCCCACTTTCTACCTTTGTTCCTCTGTTATCCTCCGCAGCATCACTTTGCCCCGGACTCTCCAGCAGATGGTGTCAGTCTTCTTTTGCAACTTTTTGTTGCACTTATTCTAGTCAGAGGCCAGTCCCAAAGCTGGATGAGGCTGGGGGAAGGCGGACGTCCCAAAACTCTCTTTTCTTGGCAGGAATGAACTAAACTCCTTACAAATAGATGTTAGCGCCCATTACCAAGTAAGGGCTGAATTTCTCTGCTCTTCAGCAGTATTCTCAGTGATCCAGGACATACATTTTCTGAGTAGTTCACTATTCCCAGTAGTAGACTAGGTCAGCGTGAAAATCGCAGCCTGAGATGATGATACATCTCCCTTAGGCCCGGGAAATTCTGTCTCTTGGATCTAAAGAGTCAGTAGATTCTCCAGTCCCTGCTCCCATATACCTTCTGGTTACCTAGTCATCCGAGGCCAAGGGGTTTGGGTTAATTAAATTATCTGCTTCCTTTTAACTACAGAGTAGAGGTAGGGGAAACCTAGTGCTCCCCAAGAAGAAAATCATTTTTATATTCCCATTACACTTTCATCAAATTGAAATAAGCTTCTCTGCAGTTCCCACTCCAAACCCTCTCATCCCCCAAACCGACACGTACTTCCCCCTTATTTCCAGTTCTTCCCTCTGGGCCCAAGGAGAATGTGTAATTTTTTTCCTACATGACAGTTTTTTGAAGGGTTTATTCAAAGTAAATCGAAGAATAAATATATAACTGGGGGTGGGGGGAAGGGAAAGACTGGATCCGAGTCTCTGGGCCCACATCCTTGTGAGGGGGTGGGGTTTCCTGGACCTTTAAATACCATCTGCAGAGACAGAACAGCTGTGTTTTCTTCCTGTAGAATAGAGAGGGATGGCTTTCTCCCACATCAGGATTCCCTAAGCGTCCTAAGCTTAGAATCCAAAAGGTGCTGGTCAAGGCAGTTCTAAGCTGTCATTGAACTCATGATTTAACAATTAGGATTATAAATTGGAACTCCTTAACCTGGAATTCAAGGTCAGATACTCACTGACCCCTCAAAGTTTCTCTTTTTGTATCCTGAGCTTAGCACAGTATCTGGCACACAGTAGGTGCTTAAAATGTTTATTGATTGTTTTCTCTCTCTGACATCAAGATTTATTCCAACCCCTACTCCTTCTCTCTCCATTGATGGAACCACTGGGCCACATGGTTAAAACCTTGGTGTCTTTTCTGATTTTCTCCCATTTCCTTCCCCTTCCTCCTAACCAAGACCAGTTGGTTCCCCCTCCACCATAGTACTCCCTCCAGTCCTCTTCTCTTATTCCTGTGGCTTCTCACCAAACATTTACTAAATCCGTACTCTATACCAAGCACTGTGCTAGACATTGGGAATGGAAACACAAAAATGAGACAATCCCATCCTTAAGGAGTTGACATTCTACTTCCACTCTGGTTCAGATCCTGACATCTTTCTCCTAGCCTATTATAAGAGTCTCTTGACAAGTCTCTCTGATCCCCATCTCTGTTCCATCCTTTGCACAGCTTCCAGACTAATTCCTTAAAAGACTTCTTCCCCAAATCAATTTTCTCTATTGCAAGGCAGGAAAAGGGCTTTGCCCCAGGGTCCTAACACCCTGAGATGGGGGAACTTTATTCTCTATGTCCACTCTAGCCTCCAGCCACCATTTCACAGTTCCCCAGAGTGCAGGTGGGTCCCATCCTTTGACTTGCCTCAGATGGGACTGACTCTGTCCCATCACGCTTTCCCTCCCATTTTCCTTCCATTTGCCCCAGGTTCTGTTCCAGCTGCTGCCTTCAGACTAAGTACAAACATGCCTCGGTGTCCCTGAAGGGAGGATGCCTTCGTTCTCCGTAGGAGTGAATGGGCCATGGATTGCAGACATTCTGAGACTTAACCTGAGATGAGTTAGCTATAAATCATCCTGCTCCCACCACATCTGTCCAAAGTCTCTCTCTAATTAGGGCTTTAGCTGGCTCTCAGTATTTATAGACGACTCCCTCATCACCCCAGAAAGCTCGCACTAGCACTGCTTTGTTACAGGAGCCTTTAGAAAGCGCAGACTTGTGTTTAGCACGCTATAATTTAAACCAAATTCGAAAAGTTGAGAAAACTCGGGCAACTTGTAGATTGTTTTAATCTGTACCCAGAGGAAGTGGGAACAGAGAAGAAAGCAGGTCCCACTTACCTAGAAGTTCACAACAGTGAGGGGAAGTGGGAAATGCATTTGTAATTCTCATTTTATAGATGAAGAAACAAGACTCAGAAATGGAAAGGGAATTTACTCAACATCCTACAACTTCAGAACTTGAAGCCAGGTTTTGGGGGAGTTTTGACCTTAAGACCTTATTCTTTCCACTTCAACATTTTGTCTCTCTAGGTTAGACATCCTACATCTCTCTCCATCTACTCTATCGACTAGACTCAAGTCTGAAAGTGTTGGGTTCAAACCCCCTTCTCATACTTACTAGCTATCACTTAACTTCTATAACTCTCAGTTCCTTCGTCTAGAAAAGGAGGAAGCAAAACCAGATGTCTTCCAAAGCCCTTTCTAGTAAGAGACATAAAATCTGTGCCTCCCAATGGGGAAAGAGCCCCTTCCTCACTGGCAGGAACTTCCCTCCCACCCCCATCAGTAGATTTTTCTTTAGTCTAGCAGGAAACCCTCTGATGCAGCTCCCATTTTTCTCTAGTGTAGACTCTCATGAATAGATCCTAGTGGGTAACTTCCTCCACCTCTCTGATCTTTATTTATTTGTCTGTTTTTATGGAGCTGTTGGGGTTAAGTGAGCTGCTCAGGATCACAAAGCTAGTAAGTGTTAAGTGTCTGAGATTAGATTTGAATTCAGGTTCTTCTGATGCCAGGGCCAGTGCTTTATCCACTACTTTATCTAACTGTCCCTTCCCTTTTGTGTACAACAGCATGAACACCATCAACCACCAGGCCTTGGAACAGATGCAGTATCCTTTCAGAACTCCAGAATATCCATGGCCTCCTCAATGCAGGTGCTCCCGAACCAGGACAAGCTCTTCAAAATCTCTGGCAAGAAGTCCCATCTGTGCACTTTGCAGGAAGTGACTGGCCATCTTTAGCTTTCCCATTGGATAATAGGTGCCTTGGAATTTGGTGGGAAAAAGGTTCCGGATGCAGACTGAGTCCCACCTACCTGAGCTTAGTCTAGGTGCATTGTTTCTCTGAAGGAGCACCAAGGACAGACTTGATCAGTTTTGTCTTGTATATAAAGGACATCTAGAGCATGAGTTCTTAACCTGCAGCCTATGTACTATAGATGGACTACAGATTCAAACTTGGATGTGAAACAAATATTATATCTTTATTTCAATATAATGGTTTCCTTAGTAATCCTATGTATTTTATTTTATGTGTTTAAAAGCATTATTCTGAAATAGTGTTCTCTAAGAAATGATGAGCAGGTTGATTTCAGAAAAGACATGAACTGATGCTGAGTGAAGTGAGCAGAAGCAAGAGAACTTTGCACACACTAACAAGAAGATTATGTGATGATCAACTGGGATGGAGTTGGCTTTTCTCAACAATGAGGTGACCCAAGGCAATTACAATAGAGCTGTGATGGAAGTGTCATCTGTATCCAGAGAGAATGAACTATGGAGACCGAAAGTGGATCAAAACAGAGGTTTTTTCGCCTTTTTGTTGGTTTGTTTGTTTTTTCCTTTTTCATTTGATTTTTCTTGTGAAGCATGATGATTATGGCAATATGTTTAAAAGAATTGTCCATGTTTAATCTATATTGGATTGCTTGATGTCTTGGGAAGGGGGAAGAGACAGAAAAAATGGGAATATAAGGTTTTACAAAGATGAATGTTGAAAACTATTTTTGCATGTATTTGAAAAAATAAAATACTGTTAAAAATGAAAACAAAATCCATTATTCTGAGAAGAGAGCCACGTTTCAGATTGTCAAGGAGGCCCACATTACAAAAGATTAAGAAGCCCTGGACTCAAATGAACTTAATTGAGAAGTTTAGGGCCTTGGTGGAGCAGGAGAGGGATGGTGAGTAAGTAGGGCTAGCTGAATTGGCCACAAATGAAGGACTATGTTCAGTCCCGGGCAATGCATTGTAAGAAGGGACATTCCTAGAGCTGGAAGCAGGAAGGTCAATTTCTAAGTTGAAACTCTATTGGAACTGTTTAAATCACTTCATTGTTGAAAAGAGTCACGTCCATCACAGCTGATCATCATGTAATCTTGTTGCTGCTGTGTACAATGTTCTCTTGGTTCTGCTCACTTCACTCAGCATCAGTTCATGAGGTGGGGAGAGCATTAACAAGCTTGGAGATTTGGAAAACGTCTTATATAGGAAGTGGGACTTGGAGCTAGGAAATTCAAGGAGTCCACATGGGGATGAAGAGTGTTCCAGTGCAGGGACAGCAAAGGATGCTTACAGGAGACCATAGAATGGAGTTCAGTTTGGCTGGAATGTAAAATGAAGTGGTTAAATATGTCAGGAAACAGAGGTGCTGGAACTCTATCTTCCCAGAAACAGCCGGAGTCAGGATCACTAAACGTCTTTATTCTAGATCTTTTACCATCACCCTCCAAGGCCAGGTCACGAGTTCGAGAGAGCATGAGTTCCACCACCCAAGTTTCTCCTACTCCTCCCACACAAGTCACTTCCCCCCCACCAATCAAGTCAGCACAGAACAGCTGGGGAGGGTCAACCTTCAAACAAGTTAATAGGGAACTGTCCAATTGGCAATTAGTTTCACGTGCTTCATTATCCAAGTGCATTGCTCAGTTCTAGCCCTTTACACAGAGGCAGGACACAGATTTTTGAAGGCCTTGTGAGCATCCCTTTCAGGCATAGGGAGGGATGACCGAGAAGTCACTGCAATTTGGGCTGGAGATTAACCTCAGTTATCCTGAGAGATTTCTGCTCATTTGTCATTTAGTACTGACATTTCTCCTTAAAAGTCAGCATGGTGAATTTGGCTGCTAGCCAAGAGATAAATCTAAGACAGCGGCCAGCTAGACAAAGCGTGGTTGAGGCCACAGGAGCTGGTGAGCCTTCACCTGCCACTGTGGTTTGCGTGGGGCTTCTTACTCTGGGCTTGCTTGACTTCTTAATATGGGGAGTTAGGCTCTCCAATGCCTCATTTTGCCCCTACCTTGAATTTTTCTCTCTGTCTTTATCTGTTTCTCTTTTCTTCTCTCTCACTTTATCTGTCTCTGCGTATCTCTCTCCCTGTCTCTCTCCCCTTGTCCTCTGTCTTTGCCTCTTTGTTGCTGTGTTTGTCTCTCTAACTCCTTCTCTGTTTCTGTCTCTCCTTGTCTCTCTGTCTCTCTCCCCTTGTCTTCTGTCTTTGCCTCTTTGTTTTTTTCTACCTCCCTCCCTCCCTTCTCTTCTCCTCTCTCTCTCTCTCTCTCTCTCTCTCTCTCTCTCTCTCTCTCTCTCTCTCTCTCTCTCTCTCTCTCTCTCTCTCTCTCTCTCTCTCTCTCTCTTCTCTCTCTCTCTCTCTCTCTCTCTCTCTCTCTTCTCTCTCTCTCTCTCTCTCTCTCTCTCTCTCTCTCTCTCTCTCTCTCTCTCTCCTCTCCCTCTCTGTCTCTCTCTCTCTCTCCCCTCTCTCTCTCTTCCTCCTCTCTCTCTCTCTCTCTCTCTCTCTCTCTCTCTCTCTTTCTCTCTCTGTCTCTTTCTGCATTAAACAAAGTATCCAATATAAACATGGGTAGGACATAAGACAAACCCTTTCTTTCTCCTATATAAAGAAAACAGCCATAGAGATCACATCACTCATTACAGATGATCAGAACCGAATTCTGTAGCACAGGCAGTTATACAAGGACGAGCTGAGAAGTCAATTCTTAAACAGTCTTGAAACATGACAGTCACGAGGCTAAATTCAGTGTCACAATTGCACAGGCATTGTCCCATCACACAAATGAGAGTGATATCCTGGTGCCTTTGCTGGTCTTTTCCTGACCCCCATAACTGCTGTAGTAGCTGACATTCTAGCGGCAGTCCACTATGTTGGTGTGCAGTAAGACTTAGATGCCAGCTGCTTTTTGGGAAGAGAAAGACACAAGAGGTTAAGTAGCCCCTCCTAGTAGTACATTAACAGGTGCTTACAGCTTGGAGTTAGGTGGGTGGGTAGGAATCAGACCACCCAGACTCTTTCTCACATTTCAAAGCTAGAAACAGGAGGAGCACTGATGGGTGCTTTAGCCCTTTTAATATCTCCACAGAACTCCAGCTTAGCAGCTGAATGAAAGACTTTACTGTCACCCAGCCCAAATCCCTGAGTCCTGAGTCACAGTGACCAGCAGGAAGTGGTCAGAAGATAATTATGCAAATTCTGAAGGAAAACTCCATGAACTTGATTGCCAACTGAGCAATAAATGCCCTAAGAAGAGTGAAACTGGGAGGGAATGGGTGAAAATAAAACTTAATAACAAAGTCACCTACTTAAAGAAGACATCCTAGAAGGGAAACCAAAAATCTAGGGCAGAGTGCCCTGTTTGATATTATGTGTCCTTGATCTGCCTCAGTTTCCTTATCTGTAAAAGACTCAGTCATATACTCAATGACTTTTGAGGTTCCTTCCAGCTCTAAATGTATGATCTCTTAATCCTAAATCTCTTCCCCCTCTGCATCTCAGTTTCCCCCTCTGTATAGATGCACCAGATGGTCCCTAAGGGTCCTTCAGATTCAAATGCTCTGAACTGATGATATTTGAAACCAAGGGTTTGCCAAACAAGCGTTCAAAGCTGTGCTAGAGAAATGCCTTCACTTGAGCCGTGCCTCAGGCATCCCTCGGGGAAGCCTGGCCTTGATTAGAACTATTGCTCACTGCAGTGAGCAGCACCATGTTCATTGCCCATTGCGAATGGCCACATTCATCACTGGGGAGCCCCCAAGGAAATTTTGAAAAACCTCAGAGAATCATTTATTAGACGAGGATCTAGATGAGTTTGGGGGTTCTGGGACTGGTCCAGAAACCTCAATTAGGAAGGTTTTCCCCTGGGCTGGCATTGGGGGAGGCTGGAGAGAGAAGGAGGAGACCAAGACTTGAGACTTCTCTCAGCTCAAAATCAGGTTGTAAGGGTAGTGGAGACAGTGGGGGAACTTTTTAGGAGTAATGGGGGAGACCAAAGCTGGCTACCAGATCACAGCTCAATGGTTGGAAGGGACCTTTAGGGTCATTTGGTTCAATAATCGCTTCTTATAAATGAGAAGACTGAAGCCCAGGAAGGTTGTGCAATTTAACAGAATCACATGATGAAGACAGAGGCGCACGAGTTATTTGGGAGAAGCAGAAATTTTGAGATGGGCTTTGCTTTCTGATAGCAGCGATCACGTCTGGCAGCGATGGGCCGAGCCAGCTCAGACAGGCCTCCACAAGCCATCTAGCTGACTGTTCGATTTTCAATGTGAGTTTTTACAGCTCAGAAACTGGCAAATACAAAACAGGAATTGATGGAAAAAATATTTCTAATGTAGATGAAACTTAAGTAAGTCAACAGGCATTTATGAAGTTCATATTATGTAATAAACCTGAATTTTCAAATACAAGCAGGAAAAAAATTCTTACCCTCAAGGAACTTACATTCTGAGAAGGAAAGACAACCCATAAATGCGGAAAGAAAAGAAGGAGAGAGAAGTGAAGATATCAGTCGGTTGTAGAGAAAATCTGGGGAAGATGGGTCAGTAGCCTAGGGGAGGAATGCATTCAGGGCGGTCTGGGTTTCCCCTTTAAGATGGAGTTTTTGAGAGGAACTAGCCCAGTATACAGAGAAGCTGCAAGTGGGGAATTTACTTCAAATTTGAGAAGTCTATGGACGGAGTGAGCTTCCAGGGTGACGAAGAGGTAAGATAGACAAAATCCTGTGGAAATTAGTCATCGGGGAGCTTGGAGAGGAATGGTTAATGTGATCAAAGTATGACTTTATGAGAAAGAATAAAAGATGTTTCAAAACCTTGTGAATTCCATGCCAAATTGTATTCAACAAATAATTGCGGGAAAAAAAATGAGATTTTTGGCATATTAAAAGTTTCTTAAGGATGTAAAAAGTTGTAAAATTTATTGTGTCAATAACCTTAATCATTTTATTTTGCCCTAGTTAATCAGCACATCATTATAAGTGTGGCAGAGCTAAAATTTGAATGTGATTTTCTGGTTCTATAAGTCCCAAGCTTGCTTTCTACTACACCATGCATCATTTGGCCACTGGGTGGTGAAGTGGGTTCAGTACTGAGCCTGGAGTTAAAAAGAATTCATTTTCCTGAGTTCAAATCCACCCTAGGACACATTAGTTCTGTGAGTCTGGACGAGTCACTTCATCCTGGTCTGTGAAATGAGCTGAAGAAAGAAATGGCAAACTATTCCAATATCTTTGCCACAAAACAACAACAACAGAACAAAACAAAACAAAAACAAAACCCAAATGGGGTGATGAAGAATTAGACATGATTGAACAACAAAACGTCTCCTTTAGTCAAAATCTTTAATTTAACAGATAAGGAAACTAGAGCTCACAGATGATTACCCTGAGTGCAAGGATGTAGTGGAAAATGCTTAATAATCACCTCTTCCCTTCCCCCCAAAACATAAGCAGGACATTTTTAAGCTTAATCTGTATTATTAATATTTCTTTCATTGCTTTCTTAAATCAAGAAAATAATGAATTAAATTCCATTTTTTACTCTTTGCTGATTACACTCGCTCAAATTTAACACCTGGCTCTCTTGAACCTGTAAACGTGGTTCCAGTAAATTTCCACAGGACTTGACTGACCATCACTTTCACAAAATGAAATCGTGTCAAAATTGTTGCTTCTACCAAGTAATTTGGATATACCTGTTTTAGCCGTTTTAATATAACCTTTCTGGGCTTTCTGAGTTTTCTCACCTTAAAATGATATGATTGGGTTAAATGACCTCTAAGTCTCCTTCCAGTTATTAATTTTTGATTATCATCTTTCTTCCAAACTTCCTTATTATTTCCCAGGGCACCATCATCCCCCAGGTCACCCAGCCTAAAAACCTCAGTGTCATCCTTGATTCCTCATTCTTATTCCAATGCATCCAATCTGTTGCCAGATTTTGCCATTATTTTTTTTTTTACCTTTGCAACATCTCTTTTATATGCCCCCTTCTCTCCACTCATAAAACTACCATCTTAATGCAGGCTCTCATCACCTCTTATCTCAACTATTGCAATCACCTAAAGGAAGGAACCTTCTAATGGGTCCCTTCTACTCTGAGGGAATGGCACCTTCTTAAGGGGTTCCTCTCATTCTAAGGGAATAGAGCTTTCTACTAGAGGCTGGAGTCAACAGGGATAGAATACGGAGAATGTGGAGAAGAATAAATTAGAGGAAAGGATCAAGTGGTGAAGTTCAAATCTGACTCTGAGCAAGTCGTTTCATCTATTTGCCTCAGTTTCCTCAACTGTAAAATGAGCTGCAGAAATGGTAAACCACTTTAGTATGTTTAACAAGAAAACCTCAAAAGGTTTAGAAATGACAGGAAAAACAACTAGACAACAACATCCTAGATAAAGTGGAACAAGCCAAAGGAGGGCAAACTGAATGGTGAATGTGACATCCTTCTGTCTTGTCTCCAAACTAGAACTCTTTGGCCTGAAAGTGACAACATGAGAAGCCAACTTAAATCAGCTTAAATCAATTTAAATCATTCATTAAACACCTAATCGTAAGAGGCAGCATGACTCAGTGGCTAGAGAGCTGGCCTTAGAGTCCAGAAAACCTGGCTTCAAGTGCTGTCTCGGATGAATTATTACTATTTGCTATTATTAATTAATTAATTACTATTACTGTTGACTATTTCTATTAACTATAACTATTAATATTGTTATTTGTGTGAAAGTCACTTAACCTCTTGTTCTGGGAAATTTTAAGACTCTCAGGTGACAGATGAGGTGTAAATCTATATCTGTAAAGGGAGTTTCCTTATAAAGAATTCTTCCAAAGCAAATAAAAATCATTGTGATAGACCAAAACCAACAGCACCTGCACTCCTGCACACACACACACACACACAAACCCTTAGAAATTTTAAAGTCTATGTGAAAGGCTGCTTTTTTGGTTTTTCTGTTTTCTCTGTCCGGTTTCTCCAGTTACTCTCACTGAGCCCAATTAGTCACAGTCAGATTTTTATGCAGAAAGCCCCTTGGCTGCCTGAGGCTTTTCAGGCCTTTCCCAGTCCCTCATTAGATGTCTAGGGCTGCCTGGTCTAATATTTTTACTCTTCCACAATGATAGAAAGTGAGTCACGTTCTTAAATATCCCCTTCCTCCTTCTCCGCCTTTGGGACTTTTTGTTATAAGCTTTTGTTTTTTAACAAACCAAAGTCTTACTCAGCATGAAAAAAAAACACAAAAAAAAACCAAAAACGAGGATTTTCCAGGGTTTAGTTAAGTTTTTGCAGCTCAGAGATAAAAAAGGTAACATGTATTCATTCTGGCAATTAAGACTTCAGCCCCCGGCTGGCGGCTTAGGTTTGAACATGAATACTTCAGAGGCATGTGGGTTTGGGTTTGCACACAGGCAGAGTGGGGAACTCAAAAGAATCAGTGTTTGTTCATGTCTTAGTTAACATTTATTGCTTTGCTTCCCCAGACCTCCCCTGTTGAGTTTCCAAAGAAATTCCTCAGACTGATGCATTCCTCTACCAAAAGGTAGTCCATTTCGTGACTCTTTCCCACAATGAGATGATTCAGACCAGTTCCATTGATCTTGTGATGGAGAGAGCCATCTACACCCAGGGAGAGGCCTGTGGGAACTGAGTGTGGCTCACAACATAGTATTTCCATCTTTTTTGTTGTTGTTTGCTTGCATTTTGTTTTCTTTCTCAGTTTTTTCCCTTCTTGATCCGATTTTTCTTGTGCAACAAGATAATTGTATAAATGTGTATCCATATATTGGATTTAACCTATATTTTTAACACGTTTAACATATATTGGATTACTTGCCATCTAGGGGAAGGGGTGAGGGAAAAATTTGGAACAAGAGGATTTGCAAGGATCAATGTTGAAAAATTATCCATGAATGTGTTTTTTAAAATTTATTTATTTTTTATTCATAGTTTTTATTTACCAGATATAAGCACGGGTAATTTTACAGCATTGACAATTGCCAAACCTTTTGTTCTAATTTTTCCCCTCCTCCCCCCAACCAGATAACAGGTTGACCAATACATGTTAAATATGTTAAAGTATAAGTTAAATACAATATATGCTCATGTCCAAGCAGCTGTTTTGCTGTACAAAAAGAATCATACTTTGAAATAGTGTACAATTGACCTGTGAAGGAAATAAAAAATCATGCATGTGTTTTGAAAATAAAAAGCTTTAGTCCATTTGTTGGGGTCATAATCAGGCATATTTTTCAAATGCCTCTAGTCAATAAGTTTTGCCTTTTATATATAGGTTAAAGTAGAGGCTATTCTTGGCATTCAAGGTCCTCCAAAAATCTGGCCCTGAATGCCTTTCCAGTCTTATCTCTTATCACCAATTGCCAATTATTGGATGTCTCATGCTGGATATCTCTTAGGTATCTTAAATTCACTATCTCCAAAACTGAACTTACCATCTTTTCTGCAAAGCCATTCCTTCTTTCTAACTTCCCTGTCATGTCAAGGAAGCCAATGATCCCTGCTCCCTACCTAAGGGCCATCCCTCACTCCTCACTGTCTCACATCCCTCCATAGCCAATACATCGCCACTTCTACTCATTTCTATCTTCATCTCTCTTATATGCCTTCTTTCTCTTCTCTGACCTTGCCACCATCCTGGTCCAGAGCCTCATCACTTCACTCCTGTTTGTTGTTGAGTTATCTCATGGCCCCATTTGGGGTTTTCTTGGCAAAGATACTGGAGTGTTTTAGCATTTCCTTCTCCAATCCATTTTACAGATGAGGAAACTGAGGCAAACAGAGTTAAGTGACTTGCTCATGGGTCACATAGTAAATATCTATGACTGAATTTGAATTCATATCTTCCTGACTCCAGACCTGGTACTCTAACCACTGTATCTCCTAACTGCCCCCAAAATAAGTGCTCTGGCACTCTTGAAATAATATGCTGATTGATCTCTGTGTCTCTCTCCCTCTCTTCCTCACTTGTCTTTTGTTCATCCTTCATTCAGCTGTCAAATCAATCTTCCTAGTGCGATCTGACTGTGTCACCTCTCAATTAGATAAACTCCAGTGGTTCCCTATCACACCAGGATGAACAACAAAATCCTCTTTTTGGCTTTTTAAAATCTTCTGTAACCTGTCCCTTCCTACCTTTCCAGACTTTTTACATCTTAATTCTCTCCACATACTCTGGGATCTAGTGATACTGTCTTCCTTTCTGTTCCCCAAAAGGATGCTCCATTCCTGACTTTGTGCCTATTTATTGGCTTTTCCCATGTCTGGAAATTCTGTCTTCAACTCTCTCTTCCATGGCTCCCTTCATTTGACAGTTAAAGTCCTGTCTTCCCCCAAGAAGCTTTTCCTGGTACTCCTTAATCTTAGAGATTCTTTCTGAGACTGCCCTCAATTTGTCCTGTCTGTATCTTGTTTGCTCTGGTTATTTACATGTGCTTTCCTCCACCAGATTATGATCTCCTGGAGAACAGGGACTGGTTTTTGTTTGTTTGTTCGACTTTCTTTGTATTTCCATAGCTTAACACCCAGAGCCTGGCCATAGCACATAACAAATGCTTATGAGAAAGGGATAGTTCTGGGATTTGAGATGCTTGGACCAAGCCTGGACAACTGCTAATAGCTCAACCTACTGAGCCACTGAGGCACCTGGGGCTGAGAAGCAAATCACCTGCCCCAGTGAACAGAATTTGTTGTTGAAGAGTACCCCTTCCCCCACTTCTGATCAAAGATCTTTTGGCATGGGGCAGGTGAAGAGCAGGAGGGGGAAGAAATACAGGGAATCCTGGGGGAAAGAGACACAAATCTGAGAAGATGAGATGAGGTTCTGTGGAGGGAGGCAGAAGTCAAAGACATGCCCCAGCCTGAATTTTACACTGGGTTGCTCTCTCCTTGCTTTCCAGTCAGTATAAATCCATTTCATTCTTCACTGCACAGATTCTAATAATAACAAATCCAGAAATTCTCCCCGATCCATACAAATCTCTTGTGTACCAAACCGCTGTTCCACTCAGAGGAGGGAGAAGGAGAGGGTAGGATTTTTTTTTTCCTAATAAAAATAAATGATTAAAGTACTTTATTTTTAATGGATGCTGGAGGATGATTAAATGGGTAAACTCACAGCTAAGTAGAGTGTCAGAATGAAATTTCAAATTCCTGATAAATTTGTCTATAAATATAGCAAAACAAAGCTAGCTGACAAAGCAGTGTGTGTGTGTGTGTGTGTGTGTGTGTGTGTGTGTGTGTGTGTGTAGGGGAGATAGTAACCAGAGCCCTCCATAGAAACCTCAAATGGGAAGGACATTCCAGGAATATTTAACATCTTTCACTTTTAAGTTCTCATCAACCCAATCAGGTCAGCAACTATTTGCAAAAGGTAATCATTATTTATAGATTTTTCTCTTCTTTCCTGAACTACTGTTCTGTTGCAAGAAAGTCAATATTAAAATTTACTAAAAGAACTAGAACTGTGATTTCACTAAAGGGGTGAACTCTCAGAAAAGTCCCCCTATTAATATGGTCTAGTTTTGGAAGTTGAAGGTCTTTTGCCATAGTTATTATGTGTCAAAAGCAGAACTTGAACCCAGGTCTTTGTGGCTCTCAAGCCAGCTTAATTAGTCACAACATCATATTAAAATGACAAAACAATGAACATGCAAATTAAGCCTACATACTATTAATGTTACCCTGGATTTAAGGGTTTTTCTTCCCTGTTGACTCTTTTGGGGGAGACAATTGGGGTTAAGTGACTTGCCTAGGGTCATATATTAGCAAGTTTCTGGGGCCAATTTTGAACTCAGGTCCTCCTCACTCCACAGATGGTACTCTATCCATTGCATCACCTATTGACTTAACTAGGAAATCTTTTAAAGCTATTACCAGAGAGAAGACTCCTACTTGGTGCCTTTTTCAGAAAAAAAGAGGAAAAGTTGACCCTGGGATCTCCTGTGACAATAAGCCTACATTTCTGTACCACTTCAAAGTCTATATAATAGTCTCTTATCGGGTCTAACAATCTCTGGCAAAGATTGCCAAAAGGAAATATGGAAGGGCAAAAAGGATGTTGTTAATGATTCAGTTGCTGATGACCTTATGACACAGGATGATCACTACTCACTTCTGTGATTTTTTTTTCCTGTGCCTTTAGGGTTCAGGCAACTTACAGTATAGCCAACTGCACAGCACAGAGGAAGGAACACAAATACAACAAAACAGGAAAAACCAGAGGTTCACAATTCTGCCATGTTTACTGTCCTTCATGGTAACACAACACATGGTGGCATTTATTAGAAGGGACCGGTTAAAAATACCATCCTGGACATTCATGTTGTCTCCTTCTTTAGATTGGTTGCAAGCAGCCTTAGAAGGGGGGAAACCTGCCTGGGGGTTGCTGACAACAGATCCCACTTTCCTACCTCACAGATCAACTGCCCTACCTTCTGACTTAATATTTTCTTTACACTGGATCGCTGAGGAACGTAGAACAATGGGTTCATCCCTATTTTAGGGATAAAGAAACTGAGCCTGAGAGAGGAGTTATATAATCAAAAGAGGACAGTTTGTTTTAATGGCCATGAAGGTGGCTGAAGCAGGTGCCGAGAAGAGCTTAGAGCTTGGAAGATACCAAGGTCATCCACTGTATCCTGGGCCATCGTCACTCATCTTGATTTTTGTCTTGCCACTGGACTTTGAGAACTCTGCAAGAGAGAATAAGGCTGACAACTTTGTACAATTCTGTCTCACTTAAATCCATCTCACCTTACAAGTCAAGATACCATCCTGTGAAATGACCCACAGGTGCAAAAAAGTTTCTAGCAGCTCTTTTGGTAGTGGCAAGGAGCTGGAAACTGAGTGGATGCCCATCAGTTGGGGAATGGCTGAATAAGTTATGTGAATGTTATGGAATATTATTATTCTATAAGAAACAATCAGCAGGATGATTTCAGAAAAAGTCTGGAGAGATTTACATGAACTGATGTTGAGTGAAATGAGAGAACATTAGCAACAACAAGATAATGTGATGATCGACTTTGATGGACGTGGCTATCTTTGCATATATTTTGAAAATAAAAAGCTATTATTTTTAAAAAAGATATACTGTGATATTATTCATCCTCTTCAAAAATGAAGGATAAACAATAACCATACAACCAGGAGGTATCAGAACCAAGCAGGGTTCAAGCACTCATCTCCTGGTTCCAAGTCTAAAACACTTCCCACCATACCACAATGTCTCTTAGACACTGAACATATGTTGCTTTTAGAAATTTAATGCTTTCTCTTCAATCTTCAACCTTCTTAAACTTTATTGAGGTTTTTTTTTAAACATTCTTGATCAGCTTCTGGGTTTTCTCTCTTCCCTAAATTTTCTTGATATTCTTCTCTCCTGCTTTTTTTTCTATATTTTTGATTGTTCCTTCTCAGTCTCCATTGGTTCTTCAATTGGGTCATGACCACTGGGCAATGAGCCCTCTTCTATTCTCCCTCTATATCTCCCTTTGTGATTGATTTCAACATCTATCATAAATTTAATGATCATTTCCATCCAGATGATTCCTAGATCTACATATCCAGCCCTGGTCTCTCTCCTGAGCAACAGTCCCATATCACCAACTACTACTTGGACAACTTGAAGAAGATGTCCCATAGACATTTCACACTCAAGATGTTTAAAACAGAATTTAATATCTCCACTTCCAAATCCACCCCTTTCCCAAACTCCTTGTTGCTACTGAGAGCACTATCATTAATCCTCCCAATTACTCGGGTTCCCAATCTGCGTGCCATCCTTAATTCCTAATTTTCACTCACTCAAAATATCCAATCCGGGGCCAAACTTTATTATTTCCTCTTTTACAATATCTCTCATATGCATCCCTTTATCTGCTCTTGTATGGCCATTACCCTAGTTCAGTCCTTGTCATTCTCCCTGCTTTGAGTCTCTTTTCATTGTAATTCATCCTCCTCTCAGGTGCCAAATGAATTTACTTAAGCACAAGTTTGACTACAACAATCTTCTTGTTCAATAGTTCCTTATGATCTCTAAGATCAAATACAAAGTCCTCTGGTTGGTTTGAAGCTTTTAATGACCCCATTCCTTCCTACTTTTCAGTCTTCTTATACTTTATTACTTTCCATATATCCTACAGTCTAATATCACTGGAGTACTTGCTGTTCCTGCTTCATGGTGCTTCTTTTCTTGTCTCTCTGCCCTGTTTCTGCATTGGCTATGCTGGATGCTCTTGTTTCTCCCCTCTGTCTCTTCATTTCCCTGACTTCTTTCAAGGTTCAGTTAAAATTTGCTACAGGAATCTTTCCTCCTTCCTCCAGCTTCTAGCACCTTCACCTTTAAGATTACCTTCCCTTTTGAAGGAAAGGTAATCTTGTATATACCGTCAGAAGTAAACACCTAAACACTAGCCCAGAACTCTCCTGGATCTTTCTTACCAAGCCTGTAGTGTATTTAAGAAATATTTAACAAAATAAATAAAAATACAATAAAACATCAATAATGTTAACATGTGATTTTCTAAGTCAATATCTACCTGCACTGGAATCTTTTTGAAATTAGGCTTTAGCATCCCCCTTTCTTTTTTTAGTTTGACACCCCTGATTTGTGAGAGCTAAAAAGAATTTACCAAAGATGCAGAATCAACCTGTAGAAAAGGGTATTTTCTGAATGAGCATTTTCAAATAAATTTTGAGGGATAATATTTAAAATGATCTAAAACAGGTTTTAGCTTCGTCTTCATTTGTCATACAAAATACAATCTTTGAGCAAGAAATGTCTACTTACTTCACTGACAAGGACACTGCAGTCTCCCAAATGTGAAGTGACTTGTCTGAAGCCAAAGGCTTGATAGTAAATGGGAAGGCTAGGATTATACCCTTGGTTCTCCAATACTGCATTCAGCAGTCTCTCTCTCAAATATTGATTGATTACTATAGGGTGGGTTGACAAAGAGATAAGGAACTCACTGGAAAATTTGGCTAATTCAAAACACTCAAAATACCTAGGCAACACCTTTTCAGAGTAATGATCCCCATTTGTATAGTCCTTTAAAGTTTGCAAAATGCCTTATTTACAACAATAACTCTATGAGAGAATTGATGCAAGCATTATTATTATCTCTATTTTGCAAATACAAAGCAAAAATAGATTGTTGTTAGGCACTGAACAATCTCTTGTGGGCAAGATGGAAGACATGGATTAAATGGTTTTCTACTGATATGAGCAAAAACTGGTAAAAAATGATTTAAACTAAAGACTAATAGTTAATGCATCTATATTGATGTGGAAGGAGATTTCCTGCCTTAGGATCTGTCCATGGTCTTGGTGTTGTTCAATATTTCTACCAATAATTTGGTAGAAGACAGAGATGGCACATTTGCAAGGGACTCAGATCTAGACGGGTTAGTTAGTTAACACACTGGATGGCTGAGTCAAAAGACAAAAAGGTCTCCATCGACCCAACAGTGAAACAAATCTAAATAAGATTGATTAACCAGTGAATAAGCATTTATTCAGTGGCTACTATGAACAGCTCCTGTGTTCTGTGCTAGTGATATAATGAAAAGCAATGAAAGTTTCTTTCTTCATGGATCTTGCATTCCACTAAGAGAGACAATATGTTTGTGTAAAAACACATATACATATATATACTTGTACAAATTAGATGCAAAATAAATACAAAGTAATTTGCGTAAGTTCCCCCCCCCCCCCCAGGCTGGGGTTAAGTGACTTGCCCAGGGTCACACAGCTAGCAAGTGTTAAGTGTCTGAGACCATATTTGAACTCGGGTCCTCCTGAATTCAGGTTTGGTGCTCTATCCACTGCACCACCTAGCTGCCCCTAATACAAGGTAATTTGGGAAGGAGGGCACCAGCAGGGGAGAGATCAGGAAAGGGTCCACATAAAACTAGTATTTGGGCTGAGTTTTGAAGAAAACAAGTTTCTAAAAGGTGGAGATGAGAAGAATGCAAGGTTGGGAGCCTTGGCAGAATGGGGGGTCCAGTTTTTCCAGACCATAGTGTACATATACTCTAGATTGGGGTCAGGTTGTGAAGGATTTTAAATGCTAAACAAGAAAAGTTTCTATTTTATCCTTGGTTCACTAGGGAGCCCTTAGGGCTTGTTGAGCAAGGATATGATATGGTCAAATCTGCACTTTGGGAAAATTCCTTTTATAGCTGGATAGAGGAACTGATCATAGAAGAAAGAGATTTAAAAAAAAAAAGATCAATTTGGAGGCTAAATAAATAGACGAGGTAAGAGGTAATGGAGGTCTGAACAAAAGTGATTGCCGTATGATTGGAAAAAATAGGCACAGATGCAAGAGATGTCATGGAGGCACAATCAGTAAGACTGGGCAACTGGATGACTAGAAGAACAGATGGAGGTACCCTTAATAAAACAACCCACAAGCATTTATTAAGCGCTTGCTTTGTTCCATGACTGTGCTAAGTGTCTTTGTTGAAACAGATGAAATTGAAAGAATACTCTGATACAGAGTTGTGACGCCAGGCAGGCTGAAAGGAGACCAGTCTGATTTGGGGAAGGACAAGAGCTGGAGGAGATTCAGAGCTCCCAAGAAACCTGCGCACAGAGGAAAAGGTTTTAGAGATCTCCTTCCAGAGAAGGATTATAATTGAGCAGATGACCAGACCCTCACAATTCAAGAACTATCTAGAGATATAGATAGTGAATTAAGTTTTCAATGGTTATATTTAATTTGATAAACCTATGGGACATGTCTAATGGCAGTTCTACTTGTGTGACTACATGTACAACTCAGGAGAAAGAAGGGTTGGAAATATAGATTTTTGAGACATCTATGTTGTTCAGGCATTTTTCAGTCATGTCTGACTCTTTGTGACACATTTTGGCGTTTTCTGGGCAAAGAGTGGTTTGCCATTTCCTTCTCCAGATCATTTTACAGACCAGGAAATGAGGCAACCTTATGGTTAAGTGACTTGCCAAGGGTCACAGCTAGTGAATGCCCGAGATCATATTTGAACTTAGGAAGATGAGTCTACCCAAGTTCAGGCTCAGAGCTCTGGGACACTGATATAGAGAAGCTAATTGAACCTGTGAGAATTGATGAAATCACCAAATGAGATAATATAGAGGGAAAAGGACCCAGGAAAGGACTTTGGGGCAAGTAGGGTCAGAAGTAGTTAGACGTGTAGGAGTAGAACTGGGAGAAAACTGAGAGTCTGGGGGGAAGGGGATAGAACATGAAATAATACGAGATACGGAAGAATAAAAGCATTGTCATGCAGCACTGAGGAACCATCAATTTGAAAATTTGCAGTGACCCAGTTGGTTTGGTTGCATGACTTCTTCAAGCTCTATCGAGCAGGTTATAAGTAGAAGGGGAAGCAGATGATAGGAGGATTTTATGAGTTTAACAAGGGGTTTTAGGGAAATGGACAAAGCTATTGAGCAGGTCAAGAAGAGAAGGGAGAAAAATGATCCTAGAGCAGGGACTCTGGTCAAGTAAGAAAGTACTAAGAGGTAGAGAAAATAATTTCTTTTCTTTCCTTGTTTCTCCTTCCATCCTCCCTTCCTTTTTTCTTTACTTCTTTTTTCTTCTTTCCTTCCTTTCTGTTTTCTTTTCTTCCTTTCTCTTCCATCTCTGTCTTTCTCTTCTTTCCTTCCTTCCTTCCTTCTTTCCTTTATTCTTCTTTCCTCTCTCCCTTCCTTCCCCCTCCCTTCCTTTCTTCCTTTCTTTATTTCCTTTCTGTTTTCTTTTCATCCTTTCTCTTTCATCTCTTTATTTATCTTCCTCCTATCTATTTATCTTGCTTTCCTTCCTTACTTCCTGTTTTATTTTCTTTCTTTCTCTTTCATTTCTTTCTTTTTCTTCCTTCCTTCTTTCCCTTCTTCCTTTTTTCCTTCCTTTCTTCATCTTCATCTTCTTTATTTATATTTGGTTAAGACCAAATCTCCTTAAATTGCTTAGGTTGACAGTACAATGGCCATTCATAGGCTAATCCTATTGCTGATTTTCAAAGTAACTTTGACTTGTTTCAATTTTGACCTGGGCTCCTTAACATCTCTTTCTAGCTCCCCACCACTCTCTGGGACTTCAAATCTCACTCTGTTTCAGCCTCCACTCAGCTGTCAAACTGATCTTTTTAAAGTGCAGTTCAGACCATGTCACACTCTTCCCCATTCCCATTCAATCAACTCCAATAGTTTTACTATAATCTTACTTCCAGGATAAAATATACAACTCTCTCATTGGCTTTTAAAGCTCTTCATAACCTGACCCTTCTCCCCCTTTCTGCTTTTCTTCTCTATCTTATTCCTTATGTACTCTGGGAGTCAGTGACACTGTTCTCTTTGTTGTTCCTTGTTCAGGACACTCCATCTCCAATCTTCATGCACTTTCACAGACTACCCCCCATGCCCTAAACTCTCTTTCTCCTCATCTTCACCTTCTGGTTTCCTTGGCTTCCTTCAAGTCCCACCTAAAGTCCTATCTTGTGCTAGAAGTCGTTCCCAGTCTTCCCAATCTATTGTCTACTCTCTGAGATTACCTTAAATTTATCCAATAACTCTCTTATTTGTATACTGTTTGCATTTTGTCTCTCCATTAAGTCATGAGCTCCTTCAGACTAGATATTGTTTGCTGCCTTTTTTTGGTGTGTGTGTGTGTGTGTGTGTGTGTGTGTGTGTGTGTGTGTGTGTGTGTGTGTGTTTGTGTGTGTTCCTCACACTTAGTAGGTGCTTGGTATATAATAAATGCTAATTGACTAATTAATTGGGAAAGGCTTTCTGGAATCAGTTGAATTTGATTGAAGTTTTAAAATATAGGTGACAGAGCAGGGCAAAAGAGGAAGTATGTTCTGGATGAATATCTAAATAACTGAAGCTATCTGTTGTGGTCCAGGGGCAGTGCAGAGAAAAGCTTGGCTCTAAACCAGATAATCTTAACCTATAGTCCATGAATATCCAATGGGTCCATGGATAGATTTCAGGTAGTTCCTGAAATTCTGTGGGGAAAAAAGCCACATCTTGCTTGTCACTCATTTCTAATAGAAATGATCATTTCTTTCATTAATTAAAAACATGGGTCTGAGAAAGGACCCATAGGCTTCACCAGTTAGTCAATAAGCATTTAAAAAGTACCTACTATGTGCCAGGCTCTGTGCTGGGAATATCAAAAAAGACAAAAGTCAGTCCCTACCCTCAAAGCTCCCAATCTGATGGGTTTCCAAAGGTATCCACGACCCAGAAGCAAAAAGATAAAACCCCCTGATTTAGAAGGTTCGTATAGAAGATGTGGGGCTAAGTCAGATGACATCAGATTATGGCAGGCCTGATTGCCAGGATGAATATTTCCACGCATATTTAATAGTATCACACATGAATTGGGAGGGAGGAAGGGGAATTGCCACAGCAATTCATTAAGAAGATGAATCTGGCTGCCCACGCAGGATGGATTGGATGAGTGAAGGATGGAGGCAGGGAGGACTGGGAGGAGGCTTTTAGAGTAGCTGTCCTCTAAGTGGAATTGAGATCACACTCTTCAAACAACAGCTGAATGGTGATTACTCAGGCATCATTTCTAGGTTTATTCTGGAAAGGAAGAAACCTTTCTAAATCCATCAACAACAAGATCACTCATTAGCAAAGCCGGTGACTCCCCATGAGCCACAGCGGAGGCAGGAGCTAATCAGGTGTAACGCTCTGTTTCTTGGATTTCTCTCTGTGGCATCCCTGTCTCCCTCCATCCTCCTCCCCCCCACTCCACACTCGGCAGCTACTTCATGCTGGGAAATACATCCATTTCTTCACACCTGCTTTGCTAAGAAATATTGTTTCATTAGAAATTTGCAAATGCAATTTCTGCTATTAAACATAAAGGCAATAAATAGGTACCATAATATGAATTCAATTCAACCAACTTAATAAGCACCCACCATGTGCAGAACACTGTTCAGTACTGGGGGAGATGCAAAGTTTAGCTATGATAAGCCTCCCTGCTCTCAGAGCTTTTATGAGGGTGAGATATAAATATATATCTATAATTTATATATAATATAATGTAATATAACATAATACAACATAATATAATAAGGGTAATCAGAGGCATCTCTCCAAATCTATTGGAATGGGGGTAATAAGGGCCATCTCATGAAGTATCTCTTTCCAAGTGTACCCCTTGCTAAATTATATGAAAAAGAGCCTATTTGTTCTTCATGGTTCCCATCACTGGATGGTGGACGCTATATGAAGATAATGGGTAATTGAGCAGAAAGAACATCAAGTAAACTTAAAAGGAGAAATAGCTTCTACTGTAGCTCTCTTCTCCTCTTTGGATATGGCACTTGGGTCTTTGCTAGCTTGGACTTCTAAAAAGGCAGGAAAAGAAGATTTTTTTCCTTCTCTTTTCCCTTCCCATCAACAGCTGCAGTGGCTGTGAGAATCATATGCTTGCCTGGATTTGCCTAAGATAAAATCTTGAGTCTTTCACTACTTCTCTTTTCCTTTCCTGAGTGTGGGGGACCAAAGAACAATCCCAAAATGGATCCTTCTCACCCTGGAATCTTTTTTGTGAGCTTGAGAGGCCTGGGTGCTGATCGCTCAATGAGAGATGCTTCTAAAAACCACACCTTTCTTGAAGAAGATGATCCATTAAGAAGATAAGTTATGCTCTCACCTAGATGACTAGCAGAGCTGGATGTTGAGTAAGGCGCTGTTTGGCTGTTTGGATAGTACAGCTGACACTGAGACCAAAGTGAAATGGATTGTGTAGTCTCACATGTCTTTGGAGCAGTGGGAGACTTCTGATAATTTTAGAGGGGTGATGGACTCTTCTGAGTCCTTTGAGTGTCATTTCTGTTTCTGTTTCTAGGCTCTTGTGGAGTCTTTGTGGCAGGTTTTTGTTTCATCTTTTAAATATTTGTCCAAATGTTGTTTTGTGTTTTAAGCATTTTTTTGATGTAAGAAATATCCCTCTATATTGAATTATATGCCATTTAGGGGAGGAGGTGAAGAGAACGGGAGGGAAAATTGGAACACAAGGTTTTGCAAAGGTCAATGTTGAAAAATTATCCATGCATATGTTTTGAAAAAAAGCTTTAATAAAAAATATAAAAAGAAACATTTATGCTATACTTGATAAATGCATTTAGTTACTTTTCTAGAAAAAATTCTGTTAATTCTTTTGGGGAAACCTGGTAGTGATCCAATGCATAGAACTTTGCCTGAGGGAGAGGACAAGAAATAATCAAGATGGAGTTCATAGGGGAACAGAATAAGAAGTAAGTCTGAGAAAATAGAATCATATCAGCTTATAACCTCCTACAAGGAAAAAGAAGCTTGAACTTTATGTGATAAGCCATGGCAAAGTCACTGATGATCTGCTCCTTTTGAACAATGCAGTGACATGGTCAGATCCATGGATAATTAAGGTTATGCTGTCAAAAGTATAAAAGGATAAATTGGGTGGGAAAAACAAAGGTGGGAAGAATTGTGGTTCTGCTCTACTCTCTCAAAGATTCAGGGTAAGGATTCAATGAGATAATATTTGTAAAAAGCTCTGAGTGCAGCACATAGCAGGTGCTATATAAATGCTGATTCCCTTTCTTCTTCTCTCTTCCTTTCTAGCTGCAGAAAGAAATGGGGAACTACTCTAATATCTTTTCCAAGCAAACCCCCAAAAGGGATGGCAGAAAGTCATCTGTGACTGAAAAGATTCAACAATAACAAATGGGACATTCAGCTTGAAAGACCAATTTACAATCAGATTCAGGGAGACATAGAGGCTGGATGTATAGATATGGAGTCATCTGAAAGAGGAAATAATTGAACCCATGGGAACTGATGAAGACACTAAAAATGAGGATACAGTCAGAGGAGAGTGATTGGACTCTGGAATATATCCAAAGAAGGCATGAATTTTAGTCCAAATTTGGGTTCCTGTACATTTCTTCTAGGGTATGGAGCCCAGGAACCTTAGTATTAAAGGGTCTTGCTGAAAGCTGAAGAGCTTGAATGCATTGGGATAAAAACTGGCCAGAAAATATCCAATAACCTGGGACTCTATTAGAGACTCCTCCAAGAAACTTAGATGTTTGGCAGGAAGATGCAGGATTTCTTTTCTTTTCCATGTAATCTACCAATGCCAAACATAAATCCTTCCCCCCAACTCTCATTTCTCTTTCCCAAATTCCAGGAGATTCCCTTATGAAACTCAAGCATTTCATCAATAATTTCCAAATAATTTAGTTAGATTCAAAACCCATTTAGGGATCCAAGAGGTCCTGGGCACTGTGCCTAAGACAATGTAAACAAAGTTACTGAAAATAATCCTTGCCTTCAATGAGTTTACATTTTATAATGGAAAAAAAACCAGACAAATGAATACAAAATGTATATGAAGTAATCTGGATTGGGATGGGGAAGTCTTAACATTTGGGATCATCCAACACCATAGTTTCCAACATGGCTTCCCAAATCAATAACCTAGGACCCTTGCATTGCTTCTTCATTCTCCCCAAAGTCTCCAGCCACGATCAGAGGAAGAGTAAAAAAAAAAATAACACAAAACCCTGAGCATTCTTGACAAATTGCTTTTTTGAAAGCACTTAAATCAAAGCTTCAAAATATCCATGAGTTCCTCAATGGGGTTGCTCTTTGTACCAATGCAGAGAGTAACCTCTCCATGTCTTTGTAGACGCTTCTCAAGTACTGCTGTCATGGAGACTGGTCCTCAGATGACAGACATTCAGTCTACTGACTTCATTCCCCATTTATTTTTCAGTGAGGGAACCGTGCTTGAAACTGATGCTTTGGGCATCTGAAGCTGATCCCTGGACATGGTGAAAGGAACCTTTCTCCATTTGCAGCCCCCGAATGGGTCACTCTTGGATTTCAGCTTGAAAATCAGAAATGTCAGTTTCAAAAAATATCTTTATTTCTCCATTTTTCTTCAGCTGTTAGATCTGAAAGGCTGCTTGGCTGTGATGCTCCTGGCAAAGCAAAGATTTGTTCCAGCTCATCACTGTTTATTCTTCTAAAACCTAAGCAGTCTTAGTTTGTTTCTCACTCATTGTTATGTTTTGTCACACACACAAAAAAAGATTTTCCTTTTTTCCCCCCTATAGTCACTTCTATATTCCCTGATAGCTTAGCTTTTCTTACAAGGCTTATTTCTGGACTCATGCAGATTGTAGAAAAAACATCAAAACTGTAGCAGAGATGTTAATAAAGCCCTGAATGTTATTATGAAACAAAGACCCAAGTTCAGCCAATTAGTGGCTCTTTAATCCAGAGCCCAGCACATACTAGTAATCTACATTAGCAAGAGCTGGAGGACTTGAGTTGTGCATTGCTCAGTGTCAAAAAGGTCCTGTCAAAATGAGAGCCAGATGTAGTGCAAAACCACATGTGGAGTGCAGGTGACAAAGAAGCACAGAAATGCCCCATAGGAGGCACCTGACAGCTAGTGCAGTGAGCACTCTGATTGTGGCTGGGCAGAGGAAAGGGAGTACCCAGGCTGGGTTCGTGTTTGCAAAGAGCAATGGCAGGAACCCTATAAACTGTGACAAATAGATCTGTTACAGAGATTAAGGCAGGATCCATGCCTCAGACCTCGTGTCATTGATAGCAATCTCTCTCGTTTCCACAGGGAATCAAGAGCCTGAGATTTAAATCTGGCCTCTGAGATTGCTGATGGGTGCCTTGAACAGCAGTGTGGTATAGTGGCTAGAGCACTAGGGCTGGATTAGGGAAGATGTGATTTTGAGTTTTGTCTCAGACACTAATTGTGTGTGATCATGGAACAGTCACAGCCTCCCTGGACAAGTTTCCTCATGTGTAACATGATTGATTTGCAAGGTTCCCTTAAATAGTTTCGATAATGTTCTGGACTTGAAAAATAGACTTTTATTTTCAGATGAAGAAATTAAAATCATTTCTAATTATATGAAAAAAATGTTCTACCGAACCAGGAGATCATTATACACTTCAACAACAACACTGTATGAGGATGTATTCTGATGGAAGTGGATATCTTCGACAAAGAGAAGATCTAATTCAGTTCCAATTGATGGACAGAATCAGCTACACCCAGAGAAGGAACACTGGGAAATGAGTGTAAACTGTTTGCATTTTTGTTTTCTCCCCAGGTTATTTTTACCTTCTGAATCCAATTCTTCCTGTGCAACAAAAAAAATTTGGTTCTGCACACATATATTGTATCTAGGATATACTATAATGTATTTAACATGTATGGGACTGCCTGCCATCTAAGGGAGAGGGTGGAGGGAGGGAGGGGAAAATTCAGAACAGAAGTGAATGCAAGGGATAATGTTGTAAAAAATTACCCATGCACATGTACTGTCCAAAAAAAATTATAATTATAAAATTAATTTTAAAAAAAAGTAAAAAAGAAAAAAAATGCTCTAAATCACTATTGATCAAAGAAATGCAAATTAAGACAACTCTAAGGTACTACTACATGCTTTTCAGATTGACTAAGATGACAGAAAGAGATCATGATGAATGTTGGAGGGGATGCAGGAGAATTGGGACACTGATGCTTTGTTGGAGTTGTGAACTGATTCAGCTATTCTGAAGAGCAATTTGGAACTATGTGCATACCCTTTGATCCAGCAGTGTCTCTACTGGACCTGTATTCCAAAGAGATTATAAAGAAAGGAAAAAAAGACCAACATGTACAAAAATATTTGGAGCACCCCTTTTTGTAGTAGCAAGGAACTGGAAACTGAGAGAATATCCATCAGTTGGAGAATGTTTGAATAAGTTATGGTATATGAATGTAATGAAATATTATTATTTTCTAAGAAACAACCAGCAGGATGATTTCAGAGAAGCCTGGAGAGATTGACATGAACTGATGCTGAGTGAAATGAGCAGAACTAGGAGAACCTTGTACACAGCAATAATAAAATTATACGACGATCAATTCTGATGGACGTGGCTCTTTTCAACAATGAAGTGATTCAGTCCAGTTCCTATAGACATGTTGGAGAGAGCCATCTGTACCCAGAGAAAAAACTGTGGGGACTGAATGTGGATTATGACATAGTATTTTCACAATTTTTGTTGTTTGCTTGATTTTTGTTTTCTTTCTCATTTTTCCACCTTTTTGATCTGATTATTTTGTGTGTGTGTGTGCAACATAATAATTGTGGAAATATGTATAGAAGAATTGCACATGTTTGCAAGGATGAATGTTGAAAACTATCTTTGCATATATTTTGAAAATAAAAAAAACCTATCATTTAAAAAAAATAAAAATAGACTTTTGTAGCCTGACTTTGGAAATCTATCCACAAGGGGAAGCTAGATGGCACAGTGGATAAAGCATAGGACCTGAGTTCAAATCTAGCCTGAAAGACTTTTACTAGCTGTGTGATCCTGGGCAAATTGCCTTGCAAAAAAAAAAAAGTCTATCTAAAGAATCATAGATTTAGATGGAATCTTAGAGGTTATTGAATTCAACATCATCACTTTACAGCAACACTCAGAGAGGTTTGCTTGTTATTTGGAAGAGGAGTCTTTTGGGGGTCCTTTTTTTGGTGGTCCGTGCCTATCTTTGTAACCTAGCACTTAGCATAGCGCCTGACACCTGACAGTTGTTTAATACTTGCTTGTTGACTGTGTTAGGGAAGCACAAGGAGCCTTAACTTGATTGCAAAGGATGCAGATGTTTCTGTTTCTGCATCAGTAATCAGCCTGATCAGAAGAAATGAAAGGCAGTGGAGAAGGGCTCCGCCATGGCTGAGGCTGCTTCCAGCCCCCAGATAGCTTAGGAATCCATCCTAAACCCAGTGTTCCATGTGATGCTCTCCTCCTCCCTCTCTCCCCACTCCCTGGAAAAATTATGAGATTTAGAGCTGAATGAGCCCTTAGAGATGGTAATACATGTAAAGAGCTTTGCAAATGCTACCTGTTATTTTTTTTAGCCTAACCTTTTTCTTGTTTAAAGGGGAGCAAACAGACCTAAAGAAGGGACTTATCCCAAATCATAATTGATAAGTAGCAGAGCTGGATTCAAATCCTAATCATAGAATTTTAGATATAGAGTGGGATTTTATGGTGCAGTGGATAGAATATTGGACCAGGAGTAAGGAAGGTGGAAGTTCCAATCCCTCCTCGGATGCTGATCAGCTATGTGCCCTGGGCAAGTGTGCCTTAGGTTTTTTGTTAATAAAATGTTGATGTTTGTAAAGCACATTGAAAACTTTAAAGGACTATAAAATCTAGCTATTCTTATAACAAATGGGACAGCTAGGTGGCACAGTGGATAGAGCATCAGGCCGAGTCAGAAGGACTTCAAATTCTACCTTAGATACTATGTGAAGTCACACGACAAGTCACTTCATTCTGTTTGCCTCAGTTTCCTTATCTGTAAAATGAGCTAGAGAAGAAAATGGCAAATCGCTCCCATATCTTTGCCAAAAAAACCCCACAAACACAAAACACAAATGGGGTCACAGAGAGTCGAACACAACTAAACAACAACATGATAATTATTAGTCATCTAGTCTACTTCCTTCTACTCTGTATTTTAAAAATGAGAAAACTAAGGTTGGGAAAGGTTAACTGATTTCACACTTCAGTAAGGATAGGATTCAAACTTAGGCTTCTGACTCAAGGTCCAATGCTTTTAACCTGACACCATGATAACTCTCTGGCAGGATTTTCGAACAGTTCCGTTTAATTACCAGTAGTATATCCTGTCCTAGACTGGACCTGAGACAACAGAAGAAATTAACTCAGGCCCTGTCCTCAGGGAATTTAGCATTTTGGGGAGATAGTGAACGATCAGACAGATTATTCAATATGTGAGCCCATTATCTTGGTAGCCTTGGTCTGTTTCTCCCAAGTATTATTCGATTAGTTACCTGAAGGCATGGTCAAGATATTTTTTAGACTATAGGCATCTTGAGGGCACGTTTTGGAGCTGTTATCCATCTCTTTCCCTAGTGTGATTAATGAAAAATCTGAATAATCAATTTTATTAATTATCGCTTGCAAATAATTAATAAAATGATGGTCATTAGCTTTCTCTCCTAAACCAAAGATCCCCCTCAGAGAACATTCAATGCTTAAAAAGCCTTTTAAAAAAATCTTGGGGATGGAAATTACTGATTGGTAACAATCATTAATGAGGAGGTGGGTAAAAAGTCTTCAGCTTCTCCCGCTGAGACATATTTTTGAGATTTAATCACCTCCAGAAATCTGTACAAAAGAATCTATCTTTACCCAGACTATTCTGACTGGTTTTCTCCTTCATAAGCTGCATCATTCCAAATTCTAATGGAAGGTCCCCAGGTTTTCTAGACAAAGATACTGAAATGGTTTGCCATTTCCTTCTCTAGCTCATTTTACAGATAAGATTTTTCAGATAACTAAGAGTTAAGTCACTTGCCTAGATCACAAAGCTAGTAAGTGACTGAGGCTGGATTTCCCTTTCCCCTCCCCTCTTCTCCTTTCCCTTCTCCTCCCCTCCTATTTCCTTATTTCCTAAGGGAAAGATCTTGCCTAGACTGGATTCTATTTGTGAAATCTTCAAAAAGCGTGTACCCTGAGGATTTGGCTAATCTTATTCATCAGCAATGTACTTCAGAGACTGGCTAAATAACCTACAGGGGTTGGTTTCTGAATGAGGAAATAGGGAGGGGAAAACCTAATCTTAATTTGATAATTGATTATTAATATAAGAGAAAAATAATCATTTCTTTCTCTAGTGTAGAGGTGGTCCACAAGAGATTGATCAGCCGAATGTGAAGAGCACCTGCAAACAGACAGGCTGAAGGGAGCTTATTGATCACACGGCATTTGGGTTATTTGTGTGGCCATAGCCGTGCATCCTGAAATGAGTATGGTTTCCACACACATGCACTTGGATAACAGAGTCCCCCAGATCTTTCATGAGAACATCATGACAGACTGTTGTCAATAAAAATTAAGGCCATGATTCATCCCATAAATCTTTGCTTGGAACCATGGACAGCTGCTGGCTCCCTGTGGAAAAGGAAAGCATGGAGTAGAAGGTGGCCAATCTAACCTGAAAGGACAGCAGTAGGATCAAGGGAGACTCTGCAGATTGGGGGATGGGAAGAAGGTGGACTGCACTGCTCATGTGTTCTTAGAAGGGACTCAGGGCAGGGATATCAGTAAAAGCAGTATGACTTCTTTTCAAAATCATCATTTTAGACAGGAATTAAACCAAGATGAAACATGGGCTGTCAGTTTGTTTCTTACAGTAAAAAAGGAGAGATGGCCCCAGGTAGCACCTATGTTCAATATGCATGTTCAGTTATTCTTCATTCAGGGGTTAATTTTATGTGGATCCCAGCCCTGGTTATGGAAAGTGGAACCATGGCTTGGGAAGAGAACATTCAGCTGGAAGCCCAGGTGCTGGATTCTAGTGCCCATTCCCTATTGCCCGAGTGATTTTGTTTCTTTCCCTTTCTGTGCTCCAGTTTCATCATCACTAAAATGACAGAGGTCAGACTGGATGGTCTAAGAGATTCCTTCCTAAAGTCTTCTGAGCATATGAAATGTGTCTTCTCTAGGCTAGCCTGGGAAGAGTTACATAGACAATAAATAGCTAAATTGGGTTTGAAACACAGATCCTCTATCTTCAGATCTTATAAGGTCCTAGATTTAGAGTTTGTAAAGATTTAGAGGTCATCAGTTCCAATCCCCTCATTTTTTTTATTTTAATAGTATTTTATTTTCCCAAATACATGCAAAGATAGTTTTCATTGTTCATCTTTGCAAAACCTTGTGTTTCAATTTTTTCTCCTTCTCCTCCCCACTCCCTAGACAGCAAGTTAAACACATGCACTTCTTTTTAACATATTTCTATATTTGTCAAACTGCAAAAAGAATCAGATCAAAAGAGGGAAAAAGGGGGGAAAAAGCAAACAAACAACAGAGATACAACCAAAAAATTGCTTTGATCCATAGTTCTCTCTCTGGATTCGGATGGCACTTTCCATCATTTCTACCAATCCCCTCATTTTACAGATGACAAAATGGAGGCCAAGTGAGAGGAAGTGCCTTGTCCAGGGTCACACCCATTGTAAGTAGTTGGGGCTGGATCTGAACCTCAGTTTTACTGATTTCACTTTCAATATGCCTCCCACTAAACCAAGTTGCCTCACAAATCAGGAGATCTGGGCTCAAGTTCTAGTTCTAATAATAAGAGTAACTATTATTTATCTGGTATATTGAGGTGACAATGGAAAAAGGGCCAGAGTCAGAGTCAGGAAGAACTAAATTTAAATTCTACTTCAGCATTTACCAGTCACTTCAATCCATTTGCCTCTGTGTCCTGATCTGTAAAATAAGCTGGAGAAGGAAAGGCAAATGACTCTAGCATCTTTGCCAAGAAAATCCCACCTTGGGTCATGGAAATGGCTGAAAAACAACCACTTTGGGGGAAATTGAGGCAAACAGCTCAATTGACTTACCCAGGGTCACACAGGTAAAGTCTGAGGTTGAATTTGAATTCAGTTTTTCCTGAATCCAAGCCAGGGGCTCTCTCCATTGGGCTGGCTGGTGAGCTCTCCTATTTCCTTGCTGTGTAGCTTTCATTGATCCACCTGTCCTCTCTGGAACCAAGTTTATCTGTCAAAGACAGGGGGGCTGTGATCCCCATCATGCAGGTTAGCTCTAAAGCTTGGTGGTCACATGAGGGAGAGGCGCTACCTGTGAAGGTATTTCGGGGTCCCAGAAATCTCTGCCCCCCAGCTAGTCTTTTTCAGACTGTGGCTTGGAGGAGGGTTAGCATGGAGACAGTGGCCCTGGCAGAATGGGTGCCTGGCTGTCGGAGGTGCCCCTGGGAAAGAACTGAGGAGAATAACAACCCACAAAGCTGAGGCCTTTCACCAGAGAGCAGGGCGTTACCGAGAAAGGGGCCTGGCCCCAATGCTAATGATCTGCGCCGAGCCTAGATCCGATTCCCCCAATTAAAGTGTAAAACCCATTGTGTCCCTGGCAGAGGCTGAGCCCTTGACCTCTCCGGGGATCTCACTGCCTCTTCTGTGATAGGAGTCTTGATTATTCTTGTTATTCTAGCATCCCAAGAGGGGGAAGGATACCAGTGTGTGGAGATGGGGGAGGGAGGGGCGCAGGACGGAGGGAGGGATGGGGGCTGGGGAACCATGAGAGAGAAGGGCAAACCAACCCGAAACTGAGGGCCAGGGATCTCGGCTTCCAAAAGGCTGGTTCACTTCTATGCCCTAATTTGGAGCTTCATGGAATCCCCTCCACTCTCCGGGTCTCAGTTTCCTCTCCTGTCAAATATCAGGGCTGGACTGTGTGATCCAAGAGTTCTTCCAGGAAAGAGTGGAAGGCCCCTTTCTCCTAAATCCCCGCGGCGTCAGCCCACGGCCCACGTAGTGTCGGGCTGGGCATGGTGAAGCTTCCCTCTCTCAGGTGAACGATTGCTTACTCCCCTAAAGGAGTGGGGGGGGAGAGGTATCGTATTCAGGCCCGGGAGCTCCGCAGGGCTAGCCGTCGTGGCTCAGAATTGAGTTATCCCGGCTGGGGATGGACGGACTGGGGGGTGGGGGCGGGGGGAAGGAGGGGGAGGCGAAGTTAGATTTATTAGCCAGCCTCCTCCCCGCCCCCACACTCACGGATCCTGCAGATCCCGTCATCTTCCTAAAGCCTGAATCTGAGCCTTTCCCTTCCCCCACTCACCAACCTCCCGAGCTCCAGAATCCCGGGCTGTCTCCCGGGCTAAGCAGCCCCGGGGTCTTAACCACACGGGCTCCTCCACAGGGATCGACTCCACCGTTTCTCGGCTTGGCTCCCACTCCCGAAGCCTTTTAAATCTCCAAGTGCTTTCCTCCGTCTAATCTCCATAATCTTTAAATACCTGAATCCCAGCTCAGTGCAGCTGAGTCATCCGAATCCCCGCGTGCCGGCGGGAGGCCGCTGATCTTTGGTCTTTGCCCGGGTACCCGTCCCTGCCCCAGCCTGGAGATGCCCGCTCCCACCAGGCAGCCCCCTTTCCTTCTCCTCTCTCCCCCTCTGCCCTCCGGCTGCGAGCTCCCAGGAGAGAGAGGTCCCAGCTGTGGGTTCCAGCCGCAGAGGAAAATACAATTAAAGAAATGTTACAGGTCATCCGAAGTGGATGCTCTCGGGGTCCATCTCTCCTGGGGAACGGAAAGATGTGCCTCCGGGACAGAACGCAGCCCTGGCTCGGACATTTGCGATTTATGTCATCTGAAGCAAGTCATTTAATTTTGACAAATCTTCAGTTCCCTCATGTGTAAAGTGGAGAGGCTTTCTTTCTTTCTTTCTTTCTTTCTTTCTTTCTTTCTTTCTTTCTTTCTTTCTTTCTTTCTTTCTTTCTTTCTTTCTTTCTTTCTTTCTTTCTTTCTTTCTTTCTTTCTTTCTTTCTTTCTTTCTTTCTTTCTTTCTTTCTTTCTTTCTTTCTTTCTTTCTTTCTTCCTTCCTTCCTTCCTTCCTTCCTTCCTTCCTTCCTTCCTTCCTTCCTTCCTTTTTTCTTTCTTTTACTTTCTTTCTTTCTTTCTTTCTTTCTTTCTTTTCTTTCTTTCTTTCTTTCTTTCTTTCTTTCTTTCTTTCTTTCTTTCTCTCTCTTTCTTTTCTTTTCTTTCTTTTCTTTTCTTTTCTTTTCTTTCTTTCTTTCTTTCTTTTCTTTTCTTTCTTTCTTTTCTTTTCTTTCTTTCTTTCTTTCTTTCTTTCTTTCTTTCTTTCTTTCTTTCTTTCTTTCTTTTCTTTCTTTCTTTCTTTCTTCTTTCTTTCTTTCTTTCTTTCTTCTTTTCTTCCTTCCTTCCTTCCTTCCTTCCTTCCTTCCTTCCTTCCTTCCTTCCTTCCTTCCTTCCTCCTTCCTTTCTTTCTTTCTTTCTTCCTTCCTTCCTTTCTTTCTTTCTTCCTTCCTTCCTTCTTCTCCTCTTCTTCCTCCCCTTTATCTTCCTCCTCCTCCTCCCTTTCCTCCTCCTTCTCCTTCTCTAACTTCTCCCTCTCCTCTTCTCCTCCCTCCTTCTCCTCCTTCATTTGCTTTTGATTTGGATCCATGATTTCTTGAATATAGGAAATTCCTGGTTTAGGAAACTCCTTCAACCAGTTTTGCAGCTATGGGTCTTAGCAAAATTGACAGGGAAACTGCCTTACTCAGGATCATGCAGCTAGTGATGTTGGAAAGGGGACTTGTATTCAGGTTTTCCTGCCTCTGAGGCTAGCTCTTTAAGCACTAACACCATGCTGCTGATTTAATGAAAATATTAATGAAGAGGGACAGCTCTGTAAGCACAGTGGATAGAGTGCTGAAGTTGGAATCTGGAAGACCTGAGTTCAAATATTCTCAGGTTTCTTCCTTTGTAAAATGGAGATGATAATAATGTCTACCTTAAAGGATTGTTATGAGTAACAAATGAGATAACATATGAAAAGCACTTTGCTATTAATATTATTAACATTTATACAATGTTAGGTTTGATTCAAATAAGTACTTTGTAAATTTTAGAGTTATATAGTTCTACATATATGTAAACTGTATGTACATTTAGTGGGCATCCTATCAGACACTAGAGGCTCTGCAATAGTGCAGTGTGCAGAGGAGAGTGTTGCCTTCTATAAGCCTAGAAAAAGGCAGGACATTACTTTATTAATTAAGCAGCAGGAAAGGGTGATAGATAATATAAATGGTGCTTTAACCAAGCCTTCAGTTCTGAGGGCTCATCAGGGTCCCTCTGACACATATGCAGATTCTCTTTAGTGCCCATTCCCAAGACTCTCATCTTGCCACATGCAGTCAAAGGTCAAATAGCACATCTGGACAGAATTGTGACTAATTCTAAGTTCTGCCTCTTTGCAAACAGCTCTAGCAGCCCTATGGGCTCTCTCTTCCCTTTAACTTCTGTTTGGAAGAATAAGATAGATTTCTTCTTCTCCCACTCTCCCTCATAACTGACTAGGTCACAGTGGTCCTCAAACTTTTAAACTAGGGGGCCAGTTCACTGTCCCTCAGACTGTGGGAGGGCTGGACTATAGTAAAAACAAAAGCTCACACTCTGTCTCCGCCCCTCAGCCCATTTGCCATAACCTGGCGGGCCCCATAAACGTCTTCAGCAGCCACATCTGGCTGGTGGGCTGTAGTTTGAGAACCCCTAGTTAAGATGCTTGGATGACTGGGGGAGACTGCAGATCCTGGGGGATTTTCCAAATGGTCTTGAGCCTAATTAATTTGATGAGCAGGAAGTGAGAGAGCCACAGATCCAGGAGACTCACTTTTTTAAGTTCTGTCCCTGTTTCATGGCATGACCATGGGAGGGCCAGCTCCCTTCTTGGAACCTCAGTTTCCTCACCTGTACAGTGAAGGCACTGGAAGACATAGTCTCTCAGATACTCCTGAGTCTGAGCCCCCACAGTTCTGTGGCTGGTAAGGGTAAGAGGCTGGCTTTAGACAATCCGGCCAGTTCCTGCTCGGGCTCTGGCTTATGCTGCTCTGAGCTGCTGTCGGTTGGAAGCTGACATTTAAGCTTATTCATTAATTACACATTTCTGTGTTGGGAGGCGGTGCCTGCTCACTGCTGCTCAGGACGCTTTCGTTTTTATTATCATTTTTGTGTTTGCTGCAGGCAGTGCGTAATTAAGATGTGCATACGAAAATCATTTACTTAGCCTGGTGATGAAAGGTTTTCTGGGTGAATTTTTCTCCTGGATGGGGTGGGGGTAGAGGGAAGGACACAGGGGACTGAGCAGTCCCACAGCCTAAATCCCCAGCCTCCAGGAACCCCAGGCGGAGCTGCTACAGGACACATCCCCCATCACTGTTGTCAGGGGCTGGGTAGCCCAGGGGGGACTGAACCGAGAACCAGGGCTCTGTTGTTTTCTCTCTGAGACTCAGAGAACTGGATAATTTCTGGGGTCCTTTTGTGCTCTAATATCTAGTGACCCCAAGACGCTAATCCTTTCTGAATCTCTATTTTTTGTTAAAACACACACACACACACACACACACACACACACACACACACACACACACACACACAAAGCAAAAAACAAACCCATGTATTTATTTCATTGCAGTGTTGAAAGGATCTGGAAAAATGCCATGTAAAGTGTTCACACATACCTAAGAGACATCATCGATCGATCCACTAAATGGCAGATCAACAGTGTCCAGGAGAACCTGTTAATAGCACGCAGATCTTTCCACTCTTCCTCCAGGTGACTCTTCAACAGAGAGAGATAAGGTAGTGGAGCGCTTTACACCTCCGCTGAGAAGAGACCCACTTATCAATAGAAATAGAAATGGGTTTTCCCAGCATGGGCCAAATAGATGAATATGTATATGTGGGAAATACCAAAAACCGTGTCTTATTCACTAGCTCAACACCTGAAATTCTTACATTGGAACGTCATTCCACTGGGTTCATGAGATGAGGCTTTCCATTCTAGAACACCCAACAGTGAGCTGGACATGGGACCATGTAACTACCATTCATCCCCTGGTACCCAGTCCCAGGGTTCCCTCCTTAGTTTGGGTCCTCATCACCTTTCTTCTCTGAATTTTTTTCTTCCTTCCCTTCCCTTTCTTTTCCTCTTTCCTTTCTTTCCTTCCTCCCTCCCTCCCTCCCTTCCTTCCTTCCTTCCTTCTTTCCTTCCTCCCTCTCTCTCTCTCTCCTCTTCCTTCCTTCCTTCCTCCTTCCTTCCTTCCTTCCTTCCTTCCTTCCTTCCTTCCTTCTTTCCTTCCTTCCTTCGTTCCTTCCTTCCTTCCTTCCTTCCTTCCTTCCTTCCTTCCTTCCTTCCTTCTTTCCTTCCTTCCTTCCTTCCTTCCTTCCTTCCTTCCTTCCTTCCTTCCTTCCTTCCTTCCTTCCTTCCTTCCTTCCTTCCTTCCTTCCTTCCTTCCTTCCTTTCTTCCTTCCTTCCTTTCTTCCTTCCTTCCTTTCTTCCTTCCTTCCTTTCTTCCTTCCTTCCTTTCTTCCTTCTTTCCTTCCTTAGGCAGTTGGGGTTAAGTGAGTTACCCAATGTCACATAGCTAGTAAGTGTTAAATATCTGAGACTAGATTTCAATTCAGGGCTTCCTGACTTCAGAATGGATGTCCCATCCATACCTGACCCCTTCTTTGAGCTTTTTCAGCAGTCTTCTAACCAGGCTCTCTGCCTCTGATCTGTGCTGCACAGGCTGTCAGACTTCTCTGATGCAAAGTTCTAAATATCACTCCTCTACCCCAAAACTGAAATGGACAGGACCGCTTACCTTTTTATAAGTCATAGACCTTTGCAAGCCCTTTGGACCTTGTCTTTGAAACATGTTTTTTTAATGCATACAACAAAAGACAGGATTATTTTTTTTTAAAATAACTATTGAAATATAATTATTCATATAAATATATACATAAATGGACACACATGTGTATGTATGTGTATTTAAAGTTCATGGGTCCTAGGTTTGAAAGCCCTGGTCCAGAAGATAAAATTCAGAATCAAAGTCTCATCATAGTTGCAAAGCCTTTCCTGACATGAACTCATCTTCTTTTGAACCTCACTACTCTTTTTTTGGCTCTTTTATGACACATCCTGTCTTGATTTCTATCATAATTCCATGCCTCATCTCTGTCGATAGATTGTAAGGACCTGGAGTTCGTTGACAATGGCCTTCATTTTGTGCATCACCCACAGTACAAATAAACTCCAGGGCCTGCACATAAGATCATAAATCTAGAGAGTGCCCACTTCAACCTCCTATATCCATAAGATATAGAAATGGAGACCAGAGTTTGCCCAGTGTAGTAAATGACAAAGGTAGGATTTGAATCCAAGTACCTTGACTCCAAAGTGAATAGTGTTTCACTCCATCATACTGTTATTTCAACACAGAAGGAGTTTAATTGTTACTTGTTTAATGAATTTCTTCTGAGTCCCCAAGGAAGTTTTGCCTCAGTAAGAATCACTCTGGCAGAATTGGTGCTTAATAAATGTAGTCACTACAGCAACCTCACTATGACCAGGAGTCCCTAAGTTTGTAGACCTTGGTTTTTTCTGACCCAAATCCTGCCTGAATCCTGAAAGGTCAGTGAATACACAGTCTGTTAGGGGCCAGAATTTTAGCCAAATTTACAGGCTGCGCTCAAAATTGGTCCTATGCATTGGTGCTGATTGATGTGATGTGTGATCTGAAGAGCCCTGGAAAGGTCCCCAACAAAAATCATATTGAAGCAGTGCAGAGTGAAGTGAGCAGAACTGAGGAGACAGGTGACAAATGAAATGACAAAGGAAATTAAGGAAAAAACAACATTGAAAGACTGCAGAAGTCTCATCCATGCAGTGACTAGCCATGATCTCAGAAAACATGGAAAAGCTCTCCTCCCACCTATTGGCAAAGAGTAGGTGGGTTAGAGGTGCAAAATGAGGCATGTTTTTAGACAGGGTCAATGTGTTGATTTATTTTTCTTGACTGCACTTAATTTGTTATAAAGGAGTATTCTACTGGAGGGGGAATTGCTGGGAAGTGACAATGATATATATTTTTAAAAACATAAAAAACCCTCACCTTCCCTCTTCATCTTGAAACATGAGAGTACCAGAAACTTAAAGATTAAACCAATTCCTTTAGGCTAAGGTTTCCTCTGGTGAAAAGAAAATTCCCCTGAGAGGAGGAACACAGTTATTAATTAACACCCCCAGAGTGAATTAGTCTGAAGAGCTAAAAGGGAGACAGACCTTAGTGGATATGGCCCCAGGCTCCATTCAGACCTGAAGCAGTAAGTTTGCTCTGGGCTTGGATGCTACAAATCATTCCTTTGCCCCCCTGGAAACATCCTTTTCATCAATGAGGAGGGAGCCAAAGCCATTTTACAGCAAAACAGTGAGTCAGGGGCTCTGGGTAGACCCAGGCTGGGCTCCTTCCCCAACTGCTGTTTGACAAACATAGGCTGGGAAGAACAAACAGAAGGGGCCAGTTCTGAGGCTCTGAGGAGCTGAGTCACCCAGAGAGGGAGGGAGGAAAGAAGGGAGGGAGGGAGGGAGGCGGGGAGAGCAGCCATGCTTCTGCGTCTTGGAAGAAAACACAGAGAATGAGCTCATTTGCAATGACCCTTCCCCTTTTCCCCACTGCCTGAGGGACCATTGGGAGACTCAGGCCCCTGAGGATACAAAGGAAGAGCAGATCCTGCCCTTGACCTTGGGATCCTCACTCAGGGGCTGGAGGAGGAAGGAGTCTTGATCCCCTAGGGACTCCCAGTCTGATGAAGACATTCCCACAGAGGGTACAGCTCAGGATAGCATGTGGTATATGGAGCAGGTGGGATTTAAAGTGAGCTTCTGAAGGTGGATGACATCTGCATAGTTAGAAAGGGAGGAAGAGGACGTTCCAGGCTGTAGTAGGAAGGAACCTACGGAATTTGGGACACTGGATTTTATGAAGTGGAGGGCTGTTATAGGGGACCCTGGAAATAAGGCTAGAACAGGAAGGTAGCTCTACATTGGAGAGCCCCTCTGCGATGAAAAGAAATATCTTCTGTAAAATTTGGGAACAAACTAGGGTAAGGGTGGGATATTTTGTGTTCTGGTGTTGGGAAAACTGGCTTCCTTAAAATGGGAAAACCTATCGGCTCTTGGTTTCCCCTGCCCTCTTTGAGAGATAGGGATATATCTGGGCAGACAAGTGATTACCTGGGATTTGGGGAGAACATCCAAAGAGCCCAGCAACCAGGAGGCTTCCTAATTGGCTAAGAGTGGAGCTGGCATTACAGACCTAAGAATGAGCTCAGTCCAGAGCATCCAAGTGGACCAATTCTAATTTGTAGGGGTGTTCTAAAGCGGGAGAAACCATTCTTTTTTGGGGATAGGTGAAAGTAGAAAAGAGGTGTTAGGGACCTTGCTCAGGAAAAGCATACTGCCATCTGAGGTTTCAGGTAGGAGAATTTTGATAGGGAAAAACGAGCATAATGGAAGTAGATTTGTAGGAACTAAGAAGAATCTTTTATATAAAAGAAGGAAAGAAAAAAGGAAGGAATTAAAGAAGCAAGTAAGAAATAAAAGAAAGAAGGAAAAAATAAAGGAATGGAGGGAGGGAAGGGAAAGGGGAATGAAGGAAAGAAGGATGAATGGAAGGAAGGAAGGAAAGAAATATTCTGAATTTCAGAGTGAGGTTGTTTATATGCCTTCTTCAGGATTCTAGGGGGTACCCTGAGGAATTGAGGTATTTTTCTCTAATGCAACCAAATTAAATCACCATTCTAGTGTCATCCGACATCAGAACCAATAATTAGCATCCGAATTCCATTTAACCAGTTTACACAAATTAATTTTCACAAAGGGATATTTACTTTGAAGATATTTAAAAAATAAACAAATACAAATATTCCCTTTACCCTAACACCTGGGGAGGGGCACACTCTTTCCTATGTCATTCAAGCTCCTGAAGAGAAAGGACTCTAACTTAACCCAATTTCACTTAGCATTCATCCTACCAACTTTACTTCCAAATATGGCATCTCTGATGGATGGATAAGTCTGCATCTCAGCTACTGCTGGGCTGGGTCAACCTAGCTCACTAGGGACTTCTCTCCTTACTGTCTGGCTTCTGGTAAATCCTGGCATGGACTCTAACACCCAGAATGGTTTGCTCTCCTGACCTTCTGAAGCTCACAAGGTTATAGTTGTCACTAATCTTCTCTATGTAAAATAAAAAATAAATAAATAAATGCAGAGGAAAAGAACAGAGGCTTGTGTTTCTGAGCCACATTATTCTTAGGATGAGAAAGGCCCGGGACCTCTCTCCTTATAATGTTGTCTCTTTACTCAGAAACGGGACCAAGGAGTTAAAAGCCAGAACTAAGTACAAGGTTTTAGCTGACTAGTGCTTTTTAAATACACCTCTTCTCTGGCTTTATAGTCAATCAAAAAGGGTGCTTTTCAGAGGACCAGAAAAAGTTATAGAATGTCCACTTATGCTCCAAGGTCCACATAGGGATTACATCACCTAAGACCTCTGCATGTACTGAAAAAGAATGGGCTTAAGAGAGAGAGAGAGAGAGAGAGAGAGAGAGAGAGAGAGACAGAGAGACAGAGAGACAGAGACAGAGAGACAGAGAGACAGACAGACAGAGAGAGAGAGAGAGAGATAGAGAGAGAGAAAGAGAGAGAGAGAGAGAGAGAGAGAGAGAGAGAGAGAGAGAGAAGAGAGAGAAAGAGAAAGAGAAAGGAAGGAAAGAAGAATGAATGGAAGGAAGGAAAGAAGGAAATAAAGAAAGAAAAAAGGAAGGAAGGAAGGATGACCCAAGTCCCAAGTCCTTTTGATATGGTACTCTCTCCTTGTTGATGGGCACCTGTACAATAGGGAGGGTAAGAATGGAAGAGAGGAGACTCTTTTCAGTCTTTCTGGGCTCTGCAATGATTTTGGGCACTTTCAGGCTTTCAGCTTTGAGGAAGATGCCAACATTATCTCAGGTTGCGGAAGGGAGAGTAAGACTCTGGAAAGAAGCCAACATGAGAGGAGCTGGCAGTCTCCATCATGCCCCTCTTCCCAGCTTGCTACATTAGAGACCTGGGGGAGTTTCCCTTGCTTACACTGAGTTACTTGGCTCCCAATGAGAGTGCTCCTTTGTAAGGTATTATCTGGTATATATTCTCCTATGTATACTTTCTCTGACTTGTTTTATTATACACTTGGGCAAATGGATTTGTTTGCTACAAGAGCAAAGAAAATCCCTGATCTCCAAGAACTTACATTCAAAAAGGGTGAGATGATACATGTGGAGGAATGGTGGTCAAGGAGGCATATTTTTGTTTGGAAAGTTGGATAGTTATAGAAAGGGTAGTTTTCAGAAAAAAGCTAAAGGTCTGCCAGGCAATCAGATAAACATGGAAATGTACACGGTTAAAGCCTTTTTGAGAAAAGTAGACATTCTTTATTCTAGGAAGGATAGGAGACTTAAATACCTTAATTTTATAAGCAGCCAGCAGCAAGAGAATGAACCTTCAGGGCATTGACTAGAGTCATACTTTTGTTCCTAGCCACTTATCTACATAAAATTCTCAAAGGAATATGAAAACTAAAGATGACTGAGCTAAAACTAATCATCCTAAGGCAAGGATGTGCTGGTGGTGAATGTTTAACAACCAGCTCTCCAAGGGGGAAAATGTACACAGCACACATTATTAAGTTCAATCTTCATTTTCTCCATTTGTTTTCTCCATTGTTTTTTTAAGTCTAGACAATCAGCAAAATGATAAGACATATAACTTGCCATTTTCTGCAATGTAAGTGCTCACTTTGAAAAATTAACAACTAGCTTTTTTTAAACTGACTCTCGGACACTCCTGCAGCCAAGGCAACTTGGAGTGGATGGAATTACAGAGGGAAAGGGATTTTAAGCTAAGAAGAATTTATTGATAAGAAGGGCAAGGTTTTTCTCATCTTTCTGCCCTGAGGTGACAAATAACCTTAGAGTTAAGGATCTGAAGAAGTCAAAAGGAAAAAGCTTCTGTTTATATTAAGCTAAGTCTTGCCTTAAAGAACTCAGTAAAGCTGTAACTGAAGAGAGAGTTGTACCTGCCTAGACTGATAGCAATTGCCCAGCAGGAGAGGACTAACTGGCTCTATCTGGGCAGCCAGGCCCCCTCTGATGGAGGGGTCAGTACAGACATAGATAAATCTCTAATGTAGCATAGAGGAATCTGCTTGACTCAGCCCAGCAGCATATTGAGACATTGAATCTTAGTTGAGAAGCAAGTTTGTCCACCAAAGACTCTGTCCCTGTGAAAAAACAGCCCAGCTACATAGGGCCTCGCTTGAAGTGAGCTTGTAAAGACTCTCTAAGTCTTTGGCTAAGTCCATTCCTTCCCAGTTCCGCAACTCTGGATGTATTTGTGGGAAAGTGTACCCCGGGTGTTGGGGAAAATGCCTTGTGATTACTGATCTTGCTATACTATTTGAATAAATAAATGCCTTTATCAGATAATTGAGCTTCCTGCTTGATTATTAAGGGGAAGACACCAGTGGGGGCCTTGTAAAGTAGTATATAGGAAGACTGGGTACATGGGGTATTCAGGGAGGACCAGTACCTCTAGTGGTAGAAATGCCAAGCCCTAGGCTTGGGTTACTCATCCACATTTGGTGTCCACTCATCACAAAACTCTCATCTGCGACTCCAAGAAGCCGTGGCAAGAACAGCTGCTACACCCAAGTAAAATCTCCCTGGCTAACCCAGTATCCCTTTCAAGTATTGAAGTTCTTAAAGCAGTGGATTTGGGGTAAATTTTATTTTCCTAGTAAAGAACATAAAAAAGATTCACATATGAGTGTATGCACTTGTGTCCTCTTCCTAGGAGAAGGTAAGGTCCTTGAGGACATCCTTTTTCATGTTTGTATCAACAGTCTGGTGAATTGGGACAGGAACGGTAAGGTCCATGTGAAATGTTTAATTGCAAGAGGTCTTATAGTGAAGCATCCCTCCCACCCACTGGCGTCCAGAGTGAGGTGACTGAGGTAGCTAATTCAGAGGACCCTGGTGACTAATAGGACCTGATGCCCAGGACTCAAGTAGAACAGTGGGAAATGGTAGCATCTTGGAAGTTAAAAGGAACTAGAATTCAGGTTGAAATGGAGACTAGAAGAAGCTGGTTTAATCCAAGGCTCAATGATAGCTGGGATTGCAAAATTATTACTCCTTAGAGGGGAGAAGGAGTGGGCAGTTTAAAAGGCATACCCCTCCTTGATATTATATCAATACATGACAGCCTGGCTTCATAATATAATACTTCTGGGTTCTCTAAGTTTGTTTTCATCATCATTCCCTGTCTTTCCTAAAATCATCTTGATTTTGTTTTGTTTTTGCAAAGTAATTGGGGCTAAGTGACTTGTCCAGAGTCACCCAGTTAGTGAATGTCTGAGGTTGGATTTGAACTCAGGTCCTCCTGATTCCAGGGCTGGTGCTTTATCCACTGCACCACCTAAATGACCTTCATTTTGTTTCTGCACCTCAAGTCCTCCAAGAATTTGGAATTATAATTTGAAAAGTCACTTAACTGTGGAATGCAGCAGTAGGCTGTACTCCAAATAGGTCAAAGACAGAAGGAAAGGTCCTATATACACAGCAATATTTTTGACAGTTGTGTCTTGTTTTCTAGACCCCCCCCCCAAAGTGGGGTGATTAAAATATACTGTCCTAGTGGAGAAGTGATGAGGTGGGACTCGCAAGGTTGGTGGAAAAATAGAGTGTTTATTTCAAGGACTTTCCCTTTATATAATATAACAAAAACAACACTGTGCTCTTGGGACCACATAAACAACTTGCTATTGTACGTAGTTTGCCACCTGCTATCACTCTGCTTCAATCACAACCCAGGTGGTCACCGCCCCCTGACTTCTCAGGAAGGCCCTTAGGGGAGATGGGGAGCTGAACTAGACATTGTTAGCAGGTTCCCTCTGGGCTGAAGGGTCTTATACCTCACCCAGAGGTTCCCTACTGACTGTGACCCTCTTCAATAGTTCTTTGCTATAGAGGAAATGGGTCCCAATTGATTAAAGAATGAACAAATTGTTTATGGGATGGAATATTACCTTACTATACAAAATGATGATTATAATGAATTCAAAGAAATAGAATATTTATAGGAACTGAAGAGTCAAATAAACAAAAGCAGAACAATTTCCACAATGATAACAAAAAAGTAAAGAAAAGCAAATTACAGATGTCAAAAGTTTGATGAATACAGTGACCAATGTTACATGATTTTGAAGAACTTAATTACTGACAGAGAAATAAATGGCGTACAAGAAGTACAGAAAGAGGTATAAAATTTCAGCCATGGCCAATGAACTGATTTGGTTTTTTCTTGACTAATTTTTTACAAAGAAATATTTGGGGGATAGGTGGGGAAAAGAAGTCATTAGAAAGGACAATGATGTAAAGAAAAATGTTATTAAAACTTTAAAAAAAAAACCTGTGAAACAAGATCCCCCTCCCAGTCTCTGTGTTGGGTATACCCAACATTAGTGCTGAGGACTGGTGGATAGGGGGCAGAATGGGGACTTATGGAGGTGAGGGTCTCCACACTCAGCAACATCTGACATCAAAAATAAGAGGGTTCCAGATGAAGTTTCAAAAACTATTGCCTGGTCAGCTTAAGTATTTTCTTCATACACAGAGTGTTCATCTGTGAATTTTGTCCTTTTAAGGGATTCCTTAGAGCAGGATCTAGGTCTGTTCTTCCTCCTTTATCTCTATGTACACCTTAAGGAGAAAACTTGGATTTATTATTTTCTTTCTCCCATCAATCCCATCCCTATCCACCCCTACACAATTTAGCTAAGGGCCTGATACACCAGGGCCCTGGCAGTACTGGTTGCATTGATTGATTGATTGATTGTCCCCACTCTGCCTACAGTGGCTGCCACTGCTCTAATATTTAAATCCCACAATAGTTTGCGGGAAATCTTGACAGAGAAGAAAATTCGAGTTAGAAGAGCCCATGTTACAGTCACAAGCAATGACATGCTCATTCATTCATCCAATAAATATTTACTGAGCGCCTACTCCTCCCGGGCACATTGTGGAGAACAGCAGGGGCATTGGGGAGGCATAAAAAGCATCTCTCTTGTCGAGCAGAATAAATCCTGCCGAAGCTCCTGCCTGGGTCTCCCCATCTCCAGAGGACTTTCAGCAGAGACCGAGGAAGGCTGAAGAGCAAAGTCTTGCTCAGTTGCATTGGACTAGACCCCCTCATCCCCAAAGCAGTGTGGTCCAGTGGAAAGGGTCCTGGCTTTGGAATCAGAGAATCTGGGGGCAAATCATAACTTCTCTTGGTCTCTAAGTCTATGATCCTGTGACCTTCCAGAGGTCAGTTAGCTAAAATCCTATGATTCTAGTCTATTAGTCACCCCAGCTGGGAAGCAGATTCTGCCCCCCTTGCCACTGTTGGCTTCATGTGCCATTTCTCAGAGATGACCCATGCTCTGGCTGGATGTACACCCTCCCCCAAACACTGTTCTGACCTGGTCCTGCTCTATCTAGCACCCCCTCATTCAGAGTCAGGATGAAATCTCTTTTAAATCTCTTTTTCCTATGCTATCATATGTTTGTCCTTTCTATCCAGAGGGCTCACACCTGCCCTCAGAAGTACTTTTCTCTGGCCCCCTCTGGTTCTTTGCTCCATGAGAATGGAGTGATAAAGCTATTAATGAAGAAAAAGGACCCCCAGCTCTTGAATCAGACAATGCCTTAACCATGAGGAGGAAAGGTCAAATTGGATATTTTTCAGTGACCCCAGTGGGAGATCTTTGGGGAAGGTTTCCCATCTTCCTCATATCACAGCATAAATGTGAATGCCCATTGTCGCTGAGTAAGCCCTTACCTTTCAACCCCCAATTCTCAAAGAAAAAAAAAAGCAGATAATCAATTCTCCCTTTCCATCCCTTGTTCTGCCCACTATCCCACCTTTGGAGACTGAACTGACAGGAGGCAAGGAGTAAGGATGTAGCTCAACTACTTATTAAGTTACTGCCCTTTACCTCTCTGGACTTCAATTTCCTCAGCTCTAAAATGGGGATAAAATCATCTTCCATGACTGACATTGAACCAAAGGGGCCTAATAAATATCTGTTAAATTGAATTAAAGTGAATATCTGTAGTAACTAACCTTTCACTGTTTTCCTGAGAGTAAAATAAGATTATGTATGAAAAGCACTTTATTTTATTTTATTTTTGCTGAGGCAGTTGGGGTCACACAGCTAGGAAGTGTTAAGTGTCTGAAGTCAAATATGAACTCAGGTCCACCTGACTTCAGGGCTGGTGCTCTATGCACTGCTCCACCTAGCTGCCCCAAAAGCACTTTATTTAAAAGGCTAGAGTATATAGTATATCGTTTAGCTGTTGTTTCTCTTTGGCAAAACCCCATAGTTGAGGTCTTGCCTGCTCCAGACTGGGTTGAACAATATCCATGAAAGAATGAGGTGTCTTAGGAACTGTTCAAGCTGGACGATAGTGTCCTGCTTAGAGAAGGATGAAGATTTCTATCCAGCTGTTCAATCAACCTTAGTATTTGAGAGATGAAAGGAATCCTAGAGGTCTAACCCTCTCTCATTCAGTTTGATTAAATACACCAAACACTCATTAAACACCTTCTGAGTGCAAGGATCTCTCCTAGGTATTAGGGACATAAAGACAAAAAGCAACACAGTCACAATCAAACTACTGGGGAACATGACATAAAAACAAATAAATGTGACAGGGTCAAAAGAAATGATGATATTATTACTATTTGTTTAATAATGACCCTTATGATAGCTAGCATTTATATAACATTGTCTACAAAACACTTCACAAACGCTATTTCATTTGATCCAGAGGAATTGGTTTGATCAGTTCCTCCATTTTGGATTTGCTTGGCAGAAATACTGGAATGATTTGATATTTTCTTCTCCAATTCATTTTACAGCTAAGGAAAGGGAGGCAAACAGGGTGAAACGGCTTACAGGTCTGGCATTCTATCCATTGCACCACCTAGCTGCTCATCTGAGCAGAACCTTGAAAAAAGAAGTATTTCTTCTCTCCCTCTTCCCCAATCTGAAACTCTCCTCTCTTCCAGGTGATAACACCTTCATTTTTCCTTGACACTCAGTTTCAATCTTGACTCTTTATCCCCTCTCAGCCTATGTAACCACTTAATTTGCCTTCTTTTGCTATTTCTCCCTCCACATTTTTCACATCTGTCCCATCCTTTCCCCTCCTATAACCACCACCCTAGTTCCAATCTCATCATCATCATCTCTCTCTCTCATTTGTGCTATTTCACTAGCCTTTTTATGCTGTGCTTAATAAACACCAAACTTCCCAAATGAATAAATGAGCATTTCCATACAAATTAGAATGGAAAGAGAGTTGCATATGAAACCATTAATCTTCATTACATATAGCTCACATTTTTAAAAAAAACTTAATAAATTCATATATTACTTTCAAAATTGTCCTGATTATCTGTTTCCCTCAACCTTCTTCTGTTTTCCTTGGTGCATTTTCTTTTATTCATTTAAATAATTTAATTTAATTTTTCAATTAGTAAAAATCTGTTTTCTCTTCCTTCTATCCCTTCCCATTGGAAAACAAAAAACAAAACCCTTGTAACAAATATGTATAATTTAAAAAAAAAAGATTTCCTCATTGGCCAAGTGAAAAAAAAGTCTCATTCCATCTGTTCATCTTCTTTTAAATGCTTCAATAACCCTTTTATTTCCATAATTTTTTGGAGGCTAACACAGTCACTAGTTTTTCCCTCTCCTCTGCCCTGACAAAGATTAACCAATGTTGAATGATTGATTGGTTTCAGTAAATAGATATAAAGTCTTCCAAGTATGGAAGACAGTTTGCATGAATGCAAGGAGACAGGAGAGAAAGTCACAAAGTCAGGAAGGGCAACTACTCCAGTACTGATGTAATACAGAATATGTAAAGGGGAATATTGTGAAATAAAAATAGAAAAATAAGTCAAAACCTGATTGCGTGGAATCCCAAATGCCAGGCTAAGGAGTTTATATTTTCTCTTATAAACAAAAGGAAACTGAAAATTTCTTTTAAATGTATTTTTATTGATATCTTCTGTTTCTTATATCATCATAGTTATTCTAAATAGTTCTCTCCCTTTCTACTACCCAGAAAGCCAAATTCTATAACAAACATTTTTTAAAAGAGGAAGAAAAATCCCAGCTCCATGAAGGGGTGGGTGGGTATTGGGATGTCCTCTCAAAGCTCTTCATTCTTGTTCTACTTGATCTTTATAATTTTATCACATTTACTTTTGGTTTTTTAAACATGTATGGTTTTTTTCCCCATTTCTATTGTACTTATGGTGTTTATTGTTTTCTTGGTTCTTCTTGCTTCAATCTGCATCAGTTCACCTAAATCTTTCTTTCCATATTTCTCTGTATTCATCACAAACAACTTTTCTAACAACACACTCGTACTACAATTTGTTTAGCCATCCCCAATTGATGAGCATCTGCTTTGTCTCCAATTCTTAGGTATAACAAAAAGTACAGCTATAAATATTTTGGACCATATGGGGACATATTGTTGACAACTAAAGATTTTCAAGGAGGGAAGGAGAAAGAGGGCTGATATTATCAGATTTTTGCTTTTGGAAGATTATTTTGACAGTCATGTGAAGTGTTTTAGAGAGGTGAGGGATGGGAAGATATTACAACTGTCTAAATAAGGGATAATGAATGAATAAATGGATGAACCATTGTTAATTGCTTACTCCACACAAAGTTCTACTATAAACCCTGGGAATACAGATAGAAAAGTAAGACAGTTCTTAATTTCAAGGAGTACACATTCTAGCAGAAGACACAATACATACAGAAGATTTCAGCCACATGCCAGATTGAAAGGTTCCCTGGTCCTCGGAGATCACTGTCAGAACAGATGGCAAAGCCTCTTCTATAATGTCATTTTCACTATAAAACCCTACCAATTTCTGATGTTGGAGTATTTGGCAGTACTAAGGACTTTCATAGCAAAAACTTTTTTAATGAGGATCCAAAACAAGCAAAAGGGAATGGAGGGAGGAGAAATGGGAGAAATATCTACAAGAAGAATTTACAAGACTCAGGGAGAGATGGACATGAGGGAATGAGAATCAGAGTTGGACAAAACCTTATTTAGTTTTATGTAACAAGGAAAGGTTTCTATTATGTTCACAATAATTGATGATCCTTAAAAACCCCCAAGAAGGGAAAACTAAACTATCCTCCAAGGCAGTCCATTCCTTTTTAGAGATTTTCAATTGTTAGATTATTTCTCCTTACATCAAACTTAAATTTTTCTTTCTGTAAGCTCTACTTAGGGATGTTAATTCTACCCTCTGGGGTTAAGCAGAATAGATATAATTCCTCTTCCATGTTATAGTTGTTCAAATACTATAAACTGATACTATATTCCAACTAGGTCTTCTCGTTTTTTCAGGAAAACTTTGTTCTAGGAGCTTAATCTAAAAGACCTAGGACCTCTCACCGTTCTAGTTTGTTATCTAGTACAGGTGGGTCCTAGTATCATTGTAATCTATCTAGCACTAAGACAAAGAGGTAAGGGATGGGAGCTATCAATTCTCAAAAAAACAAAACAACACAAACAAACAAACAAACAAAAAACTCAGCCTGGGGCAGCTGGATGGCACTGGGGATAGAGCACCAGCCCTGAAGTCAGGAGGACCTGAGTTCAAATGTGACCTCACTTTCTGGCTGTGTGATCCTGGGCAAGTCACTTAACTCCAATTGCCTCAGGGGAAAAAAAACCCCACAACAAAACCCTTAGCCTTATAAGGCTTAAAACATAAAATAAATTTATTTACAAAGTAATAGACATAATAAGGATTCATACCTGAAACCATGGAGGGGAATCCTCCTTAGAAGAGACTCTCCCTAAAGAGGCTCATAGAATCTCTAGGATTTATAATTCTTTTTTTTTTTTTTTTTTTGGGGGGGGTCTCCTACAAGGAAGAAGCTGGAATTTCCTATTCCTATCCAGCCTTTGCATCTTGTTCTTCTTCAGGTCACATTAGATGGTCACTCCTGCCATACACACTTGATGCCCTTTGTAGCCCTGCTTTCAGTGATGCAGTGATGCAGATCTTTTGCTAACTCATAGCAGTCTGATGCTGTCTTGATGATGATGTTCTTCATTTCCACCAAGAGACAAATGGAAAGGTTATGTTGGAGCTTCTGACTCACCAAATATGACTATAGTTGATAAATATACCTCCAGGCCAGAGTGTCTCCATCGCTTTAAAAATCTAATTTCACATACCCAGGTCCCACAGCTCTTGCCCTCCTACTCTAAGGAATCTCAGGGTATTACAGGAAATTTTCCTTGTACTGTTTTTTTTTTTTTAAGGGGGGGGGGGAGGAATCTGTTTTCCATTCCCAAATAGCATAAGATGAGTCAGTCCCAATTTTCTCTATTCTAACCCAATACATGGATGTTCATGCTTCTTTGCTTTACTACTTCCTAACTAATGTGCCACTCTCCCCAATTATCTTTCTCCCATTTTCTGGGAGGAGAAAGTAGGATTTAGCTGGTGTCAATTTGTATTCAAAGTCAGTGCCCCTACCCAGACATATAAGGGCTGTGTGATCTTGGGCAAAGCAGTTCCAGACAATTCCGATACTATAAATTGCACTTTACCTGTATCAGTAGAGAGAATTTTTCATCCACATGTTCCCTATGCAACAAAATTGGAAGTTCAATCCTTATCTCTTTATACTAGATTCTGGGCTATTCAAATTACTCTGAGGCTACTTTGCTTAATATCTCCAAATAGAGAAGAGAAGGACATCTGTAAAATGGAGAAAATAATGGAGATTACATTCCAATGTTTTATTAGGATCAAGTGAGATAATGATTGCAAAATGCTTAGTACAGTGCCTAGTATAATGTATGCAACTATATAAATGTTAGTTACTACTACTACTACTATTACTACTCCTACTACTACAATACTACTATGTAGCTCTATAGAATAGTATAGTATAATAAAATTTTACAAGAAATAGAAATCAAACTCAATGTTCTTTGATTTGAAGATTCCCCTTTCTTTCCTTTTTTGAAAGTTGGGGCAATATTTGCTCTATTTCAATCTTATCACACCTCTCATACATTCCTAGATTATTCAAAGATCACTAACAATGACTTAGGAATCATATCCTATTGTTTGTGCAGTACCCTTGGATGTAGTTCATTTGGGCAAGACGATATGAATGCATTGAAGGCAGTGGGGTACTCACTTATCTTGAGTTCAATTTCTTGTTAGCTTTTTTTGTTTGTTTGTTTTCTCAGACCGAAGATCATCTCCTTAGCAGAGAAAATGGGAGCAAACTAAGATGTGACTAGTCTTCTGGCAGCCATCTATTATTATCATTCCTAGAGGCAGCTAGGTGGCGCAGTGGATAGAGCACCAACCTTGAACTCAGGAGGACCTGAGTTCAAAGCTGATCTCAGACACTTAACGCTTCCTAGCTGTGTGACCCTGGGAAGTCACTTAACCCTCAGAAAAGAACAGCCTCAGAAAAGAAAAAAAAAAAAAAAAAATATATATATATATATATATATATATATATATATATGTATTATTATCATTCCATCCATCTCAAGCAATCTGTTTTATCTCTTCTTAGAATTTCCTCTTTCTGGCGATATAGCTTTAAAAAATCATTTCCCCTCTTCTTAACATTCATTAACAGTCTCAGCTCATGCTTACAGAACTACACAACTCTTCTGTATTCATGCTCATACTATTTCTCTGTCTGTCTGTCTGTCTGTCTGTCTGTCTTTGTCTTTCTCTGTCTGTCTCTCTCTTCCTGTATAAATGTATGTATACACACATGTATATATCTATATATTTATATTCATACATGCCCATATAAATGTGAGTGAACCATTTAGTTCCTTGTGTACCCATACCGGTCTCTTTAGGAAACTCTCTTTTTTTCTCAGAAACATTTCTATTTGTGATTTCAAAATTATATTCTTGAGAGCTTCCTAGCTCTCTTCAATTGACTTTTAGAATTATAAGCATTGTAGTCTCATGATCTCTCAATAATTTAGGAAGCATATCAAACAATGCACAACTTTCTTCTCTTTCACAAACTTTAAGATGAAATAATCTCTTGAATTTAAGTTTCCCATCATTTCTATCTCAGCAGTCAGTATCTCCTTGTGGTACCTCCCCAGCTTTGCTTGCTTCTTCCAGTTTTTGAAGAACTAAATTATCAATAAAGTAAATTAAGAATGTATTTGCCGCTCTACTTCTGGCAGAGAGAGAGACAGAGATAGAAAGAGACAGAGACAGAGATACAGAGAAAAATAAAGAGACAGAAAAGAAGAAAGATGAGGAAGAGAAAGAGATGTAGGAGAAAATATACAGAAAGGAAGAGGAAGGAAGGAATGGGAATGGAAGGGAAAGGAAAAAAGAAAAGAGAAAAAAAGAGAAGAGATGAAAAGAGAAGAGATAAGAAGAAAAGAGTTAAGAGAAGAGAAAAGGATCTGAAAGTCCCCTATCACTACAAGGCCATGCCTCTGTTTGCAGAATTCTTGTTCTTATTCCTCCTTCTGTCTAGGTGACCTATAGTATATTCCTACTACAGTATTGCTTTTGATTTCCTCTCAGTTTATCTTCACCCAAATGTTTTTCTTCATGCTTTCTTCTTCTTGTTCCTGTATTTCCTCACATGAATATGTCTCCTTAATGTAAAATACTACTCTTTTTAATAGTACATTTATTTAAGATCTATTGTTCCATAACCATATTTCAGTCATAAGTCCCATCAAGTCTCAGTAGGCCTATACAATCAAATTTGCTTACTTGTAATGGGAACTCTGGTTCAAAAATAATGCTAAAGCTTAGAGCCTGGGAGATTGGGGGAAATGGGGGTGCTATCAACACAAGTATGGGATCTGGAAAGAAAACAGGAAGTTGAGTTCAGTTTGGAAAACTTTAAGTTTGAGATGCTGTTGGATCCAGGTGGAGATATTTCATTGTAGAGCAAAGTCACATAGTCTCAGCCATTGTGGGATTCATTTAAGGACATATCCCCATGATAATCTGAATGGTTTGGGAAGAAAAGTTGGTCCCTGAGGGGTGTGTGTGTGTGTGTGTGTGTGTGTGTGTGTGTGTGTGTGAGAGAGAGAGAGAGAGAGAGACAGAGAGAGAGACAGAGAGAGAGAGAGACAGAGAGAGACAGAGAGAGAGACAGAGAGAGAGAGAGACAGAGAGAGACAGAGACAGAGAGAGACAGAGAGAGACAGAGAGACAGAGAGACAGAGAGAGAGACAGAGAGAGAGAGACAGAGAAAGACACACACACACACACACACACACACACACACACACACAGAGATGGATGAGGGGTGGAATGGTTAAATTTGAGTCACAAACTCCCTGTGGTTTGTGTTCACCAGGAATGGAGAACTCAGTTGTATGAAGACAGCACTCTAAGTCCCATCATTCCTCCACCTGGCCTGGCCTCCTAGGGCTCTCCAAGGATATTCCCTGACAGGTGTGGCAGCAGCCACTGTAGTATGCCAAGGTAAACATCCCCAGGACTGGAGTATAAACACTGGACTCCCTTGAGCCTCTAACCTATCTCCATCAGCAGACTTGGCACCTGGGAGTAGAAGGCAGAGGGAGATGGGGAAGTTTTTGGAAAAGTATGGCAGGAAATCTATGAAACCATCACTGGTGTCTAGTTCTAAATCTAGGTTCCTATGATCTTTGACCAATGGAAGGAATCTGCCACAAACTGTATATTTGTCCTTCAAGGCCTGATGGTAAAGAGACCATCCTGGAATAATAGAGTCACAAGACCATAGTATTCAGATTCTTTCATTTTTTAATAGGTGAGGAGAAAGATGCATATTGAAACTAAGTGACTTGCAGAAGCTTACACAGGTTATGGTTTGAACTAAGGCCCTTTGACTTTAAATCCCCAGCTTGTGCCAGGAAATAGGTGGTTCACTCTGATCTCGGTTTTCCCGGAGGTCCTTTCTCAATCACAAGCTGTAGTTTGAGGTTTAAGTCTCTCCTCCCCACTCAAATTAAAGACACCAAGGGCAAGACCTGGCTCCATCATACTTTTTCTATTTTCCCCAAACTCTCTAAGGGGAGGTTCTAAGGGGGCTTCTTCTCTGTTTCCACTAGACTGAAGATCCGGAGGGCAGAGTTCAAGTTCTTTGGTCCCTGCGTTCCCACAGCCAGCCTAATATTGATGGGGCTAAAACAAGCAGGAGATCTTCCATAAACGCCTAATGATTGATTAGTTAGAGGAGCTGAGAGCCAGAGGGACTGGTGTTGGCTGCAGTGCTCAGGAAAGGCTTTCTGAAGCCCACCCATCGGTGGGATATAGGAAGAGCAGGAGGACATTCCGGGCAGGGGGATGGTGGGCACAAAGCATGTTGGAAGAATGGGGGAGACAGGGAAGGGACAGACTTGCAGATATTGGGGAGCCCTGTTTCAAGAAAACCTTCAGGTAACTTCTAGGTTTCTCAGAAGTGGAAGGGAACCCAGAGACCTTCCAGATCATCCAGGGGGAGAGACTGGGAGTGATCTGCCAAAAGGCACATGAGGAGATAGAACCGGGTCCTCTGCCTGCTCCCTCTCTCTCTCCAAGCCAGAGCTGGATCTACCGCAGGATGGACTCCCCCCCTTCCTACCCCTGCATTGCCACAAACCAGGCTGCCCAAATTCCTGGAGCGCTTCCTACTGATCAGATTAATGATCAGGAAAAAGCCAGCCTTGGAGGAACCATCCGGCAACAACTAGCACCGGGGAGGATGTTAATGAGTTGCCTGGGAGCCAGGCCCAGAATGGGGAGGGGGAGGAGAGAGTGCAGAGGGGAGGGGGAGCTGGCTGCTGAGCGGGAGGCTGGAAAAAAACACAGCAAACAAAACAGTCCTTGGACTCAGGTCTCTCCCCTGCAGGGAAGGGGGAGGGCGGGAGGAAGGGAAGGAGCTCGGTTCCCACCCCTCCCCCACTGCCTCCTGCTGCTTCCTTAGCCCTGCTCCGCAGTGCAGAGGTTCAAGGTCCTATGGGCAGCCCAGCCCAGTCTACTCTTGCCAGGGCCGTGATGGGCACAGGACCCCAAATCTGTAACCCGGAGCCCAGGCCAATCTCATTCAAGGCTAAGCTCCCAGAACCCCAGGTCCTTGCATTTGGAGCTGGAAGGGGCTTTAGAAATTGTGAGCTCCCCTCATGTTACAGAAAAGAAAACAGATCCAGAGAGTTGAAAGGCTCCTCAAAGCAGTCAGGAAGCAGGCAGACTCATTAGACATGAGATCTGCGTCTCTTTCTGCTTTAGTTCCTCAACTGAAAAATGGGTATAATCATAGCACCTGCCTCACAGGGTCGTTGTAAGGCTCAAATGAGATAATATTTGTAAAAAACCAAACAGCACTGTGCCTAAGCATAATAAATGCTTAATAAAGAAGCCCCCTCCTGTTATGAGCCCAACCCAGCTCACAGGGAGCTCAGCCAATTGATCCCTGGGATCCTGCAAGGAGAGAGAAGTTCTTTGGAATTCAGTTTCCTAATTAATATCACATTTCTTGTCTTCTAATGGATGGGGGAGAATTCTAAACTCAATTTTCAAAAAATGAACGTTAAAAATAAGTAAATAATAAATTTATTTTTAAAATTTTTAATTGAATTTGCTCTCGTTTCTCTGGAGTTCCCTAGGCTATTTTCAATGGTCAGCCTCTCAAGGCTCATACTGCCTCCAGAGAGTGCAACTGTCTTTTCTCTCTCCCTTTCGGTCTATCTCTTAACGGGTGGATTGAAGCATCCTGGGAAATCTAGCATTCTGGTAGTGAGCTCTGTATTTTCCTTCATGCCTGAGAGCAGAGCTCAGAAGTTGGGAAAGCGAAGAGTAGTCCCAAGTTAGTCCCTTAGGCAGCTCACAGTCTGGTGAGAAAAATTGAATTGACAAGGTGGTGCACTAGCAAAAGACTGGGGACAGTGTAAGACTCTCAGGAATTTAGGGAACAGAAAGATTGGTGTGAAGTGGGTTAGTAAGGCCAGGCTTGCTGGCTGGATCGGAGCTAATCTTGAAGGATACAAGGATAGGGAATGCTTAGGTAGCATTTTAAGGTTTCCAAATTATTCTTACTTCCCAAATCAGCCCAGTCTACTTTTGGACCATTCTAAATATTTGAAACCATTAAGTATTATAATATACAACAATATAACTATTATATAAGTATAATATAATGTACAACAATATGACAACTAGTATAATACACAATATAATAACTATAATAATATACAAGTATAATATAATGTACAACAACATAACAACTATTATAATATATAATAATATAACAACTATCATAATATACAATAATATAACAACTATTATACAAATATAATATAATGTACAACAATATGACAACTATTATACAATGTAACAACTATGATATATATCAAATATGATATAATGTACAACAATATAACAACTATGATAATATACAAGTATAATATAACGTACAACAATATTATAATATATATGAATAATATAATATATAAAATAACAACTATTATAATATACATGTATAATATAATGTACAACAATATAACAACTATTATATATGAATAATATAATATATAATATAACAACTATTATAATATACATGTATAATATCATATACAATAAATTAACAACTATTATACAAGAATATAATATACAAGTATAATATAATATACAAGATAGATGGTGATAAGAAGAAAAAAGAGATATCCAGGCAGAGTATTCTCAAAGAATTTGAAGAGGAAAACATCGCTTTCAGCTGGGGAAATCAAGAAAGGCTACAGAGAAGAGATGATGCTTGAGCTTCCTGAGGGAAGAACAGACTTCTAGCAGACTGCAATAAAGAGAAGTACATGAATACAAGGAGGTGGGACTGGGAGTGCAAAATTTGGGGGAGGGGGAAAACTAGTAGTCCAATTCTACTGAAGCACAAAGTGAATGATGAGATTGCCTAGAAAAATAGGTTGGAGCCAGATTGTGTGAAAGACCAGTTTAAGAATCTTGAATGTAATTCTATTGGTAGTAGGGAGCCACAGAATTCTTTTGAGCATTTATCACATGAATGAAAATGAATGTTTACTAAGCATCTACTAATACCAAGAACAGTAGTAGGCGATAGCTATATAAATATAAAAGTAAGGCAGCTTTGCTAATATTTTAATTGGGGGAGGAGTGCAATATACAAACAGTTTTTACACAGGGAGTCACAGCAATAAGGAATGGGAACCAAGAGGCAATGTGAGTATTGATTTATGACTGTTCCCCACAATTATAAACGAGAGTTGCATGAAGGTGGACACCAAAGGTAGATGAGCAGCCCTGAAAAGGACTCAGCAAGTCCTCACATCAGACATGCTAATCCTCCTTGAACACCCTAACTGTCATCTATGGCTCTAAGAAGCTATAACTTGTGCAGCAGCCATATCTTGGTAAAAAACCTTTCAGGGAAAAATAAAACAGGTTGAGTATAACAGACAGACTTCATTCTCCTTGGTGAGTTGAATGGTGTCTACCCCAAATATGTAGAGATTCCCTCCCCCTCCCCCTTCTCCACTCCTCCCCCCCACTTCCCCACCCCCTCACCCCCCCCTTGGTGAAATTAGTCCTAATGTCCATGAAGGTGGCTGAAGCAGGTATTGCAGGGCATTTAGAACTTAGACACAGAAAACACCAAGGTCATCCATTGCATTCTGGGCCATCACCAATCCTGACTTTTGTCTTATACTGGACTTTGATGTGTCTGGAAGAAAGATTGAGGTTGATGACTTTGTACAACTCTGCCTCACTTAAATCCAATGTACTAATGAGTCAAGATATCATAGGTCCGCTTCAAAAAGGAAGGATCAATAACAACAATGGCAATAGTTGTTCCCAGAGAAAGAAATAGAAGAGAGACAGTCTAGAAAGACAGGTGGCCAGCTTTCTAAGCTACGTGGTCAGGGGGCAACTAAGTCTAAAAGGTTAGATAAGTTTTTCCTCTCACTCACTAATCAAAACACATCTGCACCAGGGAAAGGTTCCAGCAATGAATAGATTAATTCACATAATTCTGACGTGTATTAGGAAGACTATTTTCGTAGCTAGGGGAAGAGTGGAATGGAAATGGCAGAACCTAGAGAGACAGTGAATCCAGTAGATTGTCATTTATGAGAAGTGATGAGGACTTCCTGGGGTCTTACAACCCACTTCTCAGACCACTCCTCCTCATTCCTTCCCTCTCCTTCTTTGCTATTGCCAAGGTGGGTGACTATGATGCTGATAAATATTTAACAACTGGATCTCTGGGGAAAAATGTATACTGGACATACTTTTAAGACTAATCAGCATTATTAACATTTTGTCCATCGCTTTCTTAAATCCAGACAATCATCAAAACAATAAATCAATTCCTGATGTATCATGTTCACTGATTTCCAAGGTAGAAATGCTCACATAGAAGCTGGGACAGCAAGGTGGTGCAGTAGATAAAGTGCTAGGTCTAGAATCAGGAGGGCTTGAGTTCAAGCACAGCTGGTAAGTGTATGACCCTGGACAAGTAATTGTTTGCCTCAGTTTCTTCTTCTACAAAATGAGCTGAAGAAGGAAATGGTAAGATAGCACCATTATCAAGGAAACCCCAACTGGGGTCACAAAGATTCAGACATGACCGAACAACAGCAAAATTCTCACACTGACAATTTAACAATCTGCTCTCAGGAGTCCATTCAAGTTAACTTTAGAACATCACTGGGTGCAACACATGCAACCCTATCCGACCCTTGTCTTTTCCATCAGAGTGAAGTAAAAACATCTCATCTATTCCTGTTTGGGCTGGAGCTAGGACTTGGTCACTGATATCAGATTTCAGGGAAACCTTTCCCCTCAAAACCCTGAGAAGAAAATTGAGGCCTTAGAAACAATTGCTCAGGGACTGTGATCTACATAGCTGAGCTCCTGAACATGTAAAATGACAGAAGCACTGGGCTTGGAGCCAGGACATCTGAGTCCATTATTTACTTTGGTACTTTCTCCTCTTTTGGTCTCAGTTTCCCCAAATTTATATTTTTTTCTATAATGAGAGAGTTAGACTAGACAGGCTTTTAGTTTCACCTCCTGCCCTAACACTTATAATTATACAAGAAGATACATAAAAGATAAACATCACCAATTTTAACTTTTCAAAATGCTCTTCCTACCTTGATCTCATTTCACCTCATCAGCACGGCCAGAGCTACTCTCCCCATTTAGCATGTGGGTTAATTGGGGTCCCAGTGAGGGTCAATGGCTTACAGATAACAGTTAGAATCTGAAGGCAGGTCTCTTTATCCTAATCTGGGGCTCCTTCCTCTGAATCAGGGTTGTATAAAACAGTCTAAATGATACCCACTGATCCAAAGAAACCTTATTCCAAGTTCATATATAAGCCATGGTAGAGTAAGATGCCCTATAACAGCCTCAGATTCCCATCATGGGAAGAGCTGAGTCTGTTTCTGGGACATGTTTATTCTGGAGGAGAAAAGATTTAAGAGAGGCAAAGGTAAATTGAATTCTGAACTGGAAGCAACCATAGTTGTATATCGTGTTACACCTTTTCATGTTATAGAGCAGGAAAGTGAGTGACTTGCCTCGAGTTACATGGTGATAGTTGTCTTCAAGTATTCAAAGGATTGTCCTGTGGAAGATGGATTAGAATTTTGTTTGTGCCTACAAAGTGGCCTTGGGTAGAGGTTACTGAGAGACCTTTTGGTTTGACATAAGAGAGTTGTCAAGAGGAAATGAGTTCTCCATCACTGGAGATGTCCATTCCCCACATATGACCCATCTTTACCCACCCAGTACATGAAACACTGATGGCAAGGGGTCCTGCTGACATCCAGGAGATCCAACCTCTTCTAGGTTCATAACATCATTCATCCCCCTATACCTGTAACCAATTGTCAAGTCTTGTCAGTTCATTTCCACATCATCTCATGTGGCTTCCATCTTAGCTTAGACCCTAATCACCTCTTACCTAAATGATTACAAGAGTCTCTTCATTGATCTTCTTGCTTCTATTCTCTCTCTTCTCCAATCTCTCCATCTGATCACTAACTGAAACTTTTAAAAGACAGATCTGGCCATGTTTCTTCCCTATTTAAAAGTCTTCGGTAAGGCCCTACTCTCCTAGGATTAAAATATAAAATCTTCTACCTGGCAGGTCACTTCCTACCTTTTCAATCTTATTTCATAGAAGCATCTTGGGTGGTCCAATAATTCTATTGGGCCTGTATTCAGGAAAATCTAGCCTTAGACATCAGATATTATTTTAGGCAAGTCATCTAACCTCAGTTTCCTCATCTGTAAAAGGAAAGGTAATAATATCACTTAGGGGCAATTAGGTGGTGCTGTGTTGCTGGGCCTGAAATCACAAAGACTCATCTTCCTGAATTAAATGTGGCACCAGATGAGACACTTCCTAATTGTGTGACTCTGAGGCAACTGTTTGCCTCAGTTTCCTCATAGGTAAAATAAGCTGGAGAAAGAAAAGGTAAATCACTCCAGTATCTCTGCCAAGAAAACCCCAAGTGGGGCCACAAAGAACCGGATATGAAGGAACGACTCAACATCAGAAATAAATTCCACTTGCTTCTCAGGGTTGTGATGAGCATCAAATGAGATAATATTTGTTAGTTTGCTTTGCAAACACCTTAAATATATAAATGCTAGTTGTTATTATTACTGCCTTTCATGGGTGACACATTCTAATCCAATAGCTCTTCTAAGAGTTCCCCAAACATGACGTTACATCTCCAAACAGGTGTTTGTGCATAGGTTGTTCCATGTTTGGAATATACTCACTTGCTTCTCATAGAATCTCTCACTTCTTTAAATCTCAGCTCAGGTGTTATTTCTTACATAAGGATGTTCCCAATTCCCCTTGTTAGTAGAACTCTACCTTTTGTATATGTTCAACATCTGTTTATCTGGTGCATATTATAAATGGTGGAATGCAAGCTTATTGAAGACAGGAGTTATTTAACTGTTTTTTTTTCCTGTGAATTTCCAGTGCCTAGCATACATAGTGCCTTCAAATAATTTAACAAATATATATTGACTGATTAAATTATCTACTTTTCCATCCATTAATTTAACTTTGTCTTGCTCAAGAATTCATAGAAGTCCCAAGAAGACACTTGGGAAGATTTTTTTCCAACCTTTTAATGCTGGCAGTAATCTTCTACTTTCTCTTTGAAAAGTGGTCATTCTCTCACAACTCTTCCAGTGATAGAGAATTTCCTCCCTCCTGAGACAATTTACATTTGGGCAATTCTAATTAACACGAAGTTCACTATTATATTGAGCTTCAAGCTGTTTGCAAAGCAAATAACTGTCTTTTGTGAGACTCAGTTTTCTTTTCTGTAAAATAGGATCATTCTTGTAGTGCCCCATCTCACAGAGCTGTTGTCAGGCAAATACTTTGCAAATGTTAGAGTCTATAGAAGTGAGAATGTAATTATCATGGTTGTTGTTAATGAACCTCCTTTTTCCCTTTTCTAGTGGATAGAAAAGAGATTTCATTATCCTGCTAGTCATATGGGGTGAATATAACCCCCCCTCATAGCAACCCACCAGGACCTTAGGAAGTTTTCTGATTGGCTGAGAAGGATGCTGGGTTTATAAAACTGTAGTTTAGATAGCTGAAGGACTGTCTAGTCTGGAACTAGATAGCTCTCTTTTGTCTGCATGTCTAATAACCTTTCCCTAATGTGTTATTTCTGAATCTGTATATTATCTTCCCTTTGTGAATCAACCCTCAAAAAAACACTCATGTGGCCTGGAGTAGAGAGAAGGGGGAAAAAAGAGCAGGGGAATAGAAAGCAGGCACTGGAGATGTGGTAGTCACAGGAGAATGATGATCTGTGAACTAAGAAGACAAGAAAATGCCCTAGAGTGGTCAAACCTTCAAACTGGGACTCAGAGATCATAGAGGGATAGAAAAAATAGGAAACTCTGCCAGATGTGAGGTTCCTTGGACTGGTTCTAAATGGAAGAACTGGTGCCTCTAATCTCAGGGTTAAATTCCCTTTATTTTCCATTTGTCTCTCCTAATTCTGTCTTCAGAGGTCAAGCAGAACAAATACATTGTCAGCCATCATACCCTCTTCCCCCTTCTCTAAGCTAGGCATCCCTTGTTCTTTCTACTTTAATTAAAGGTTCCCTGCCACAAAACAAAGGCTTATCAGGTGAATTTACTATGAGTTCTCATATTTCATAGCGTCCTGAAATGGCAAGATGGAAGATTTAGACATATGTGACTTCGCTGGGCTTTATGTGGCACTCACCTACCCTCCTAAAACAGGTAAGTTGAGATCACGTGCCCTCCTAAATCACTTAAGCTGAGATAACCTGCCCTCCTAATTATGGTACACCAAAGACCATCTGCCCTCCTAACTCAGATGAGTCAGTGAAGAAATATGATCCCTGTATTAATTTGCTTTTTTGGGGAGATGGGGGAAAGGCTGGGTCCTCTTTACCTCACCTAGACTCAAAATGCAGAGTCCCCATTGAGCAAACCCCTCCAAAGATCACAAGAGCTATTCTGTTTCAGATCTGGTCTGATTTGTGCCTCCTTTGATAGTCTATTGTTCATCTGATCTTGGGGATTCATCACATTGATGAGTAAGTCACTTAAAGTGCCTTCCCATCCTTCTAGACATAGAATCATAGATTTAGACCTGAAAGAGCTTTATCTAATTCAACCTCTTTATTTTATAGATGATTGAAAGAGATTACTTGCCCAAAGTCAAAGGGGCAGTGAATAGCAGAAACATATTTGGAACTGCAGAGTCAATGCTTTCCCTACACTGTTCCATGGTCTTCAGTCTCCTATCCAGGAGCCAGATGTTGGGTTCTTCCTAGCATCTGACTTAAAAAAAAATCATTGATTTAGGATTCTTTTATATGACCTGGTTGAAAATTAGCTTGGAAGACCAGGACTCTTAAGATTCTAGAAAGAACAAAGAGATCATTTAGGCCAAACTTCTCTTTTTATAGGTGTAGAAACTGAGGCACAGAGAGGGAGAGCATTTTCTTGAGGTTACAAAGAGATGGTTGAACTTCTCTCGCATTATACTGTAGCATCATATTCCTTGTCTGACTCCCATTTAGACATTCATAAGTGTCTTAAACTTTCTGTTTTCTTCTGTAGCTCTGATGGTAAGGTGACTTGCTCAGCCACATAAGAAATAAATGTTGGACCCAGAATCAGAACCAGATCTCCTTGGTGGAAGTCCATTGCTCTTTCCAAAATACCAGGGCACCAATTCAGCCTTCTTAGGCCATGTACCTTTTCACAATCCAATTCATGCTTCCATAGGCTCATTCCTTTTCCTCTTCTTATCATTAGTTACCCTGTCACTGGGTCCCCAACACATAGCCCAACAAATTTCATTTTATAAGAAGAAGAAACTGAAGTTTCCAAAGGTTTGGCACTTTGCTAAGGTCACGTTGTGATTTAATGGCAAAGATGGAATTAGAACCAGCTCTTGTGGCTTCCAGTCCAGGACTGACTGGTTAGGCAGCCCAGATTCCTGTTCTCTTCCTCACCATCATGAAGGAGGGTCCACCCTGTGGACGCAGGCTTGGGAATGTGTGGGTGGAGGAGCTAGCAGCTAGCTGGAAGAGCCACTCAAACTATTTGGCCTCCCTAGAGATTGGTTTGGAGTGTTTGATGAGTCTCAGGGAAGGAAAACTTCACCTGGGGCTACTCTCATTAAGTGGGATCAAAGGCTGATAGAAAGCAGACAAAAATTCCAAAATCCATCCTTGTGGTAGGAAAGACAAAACATTCACTGGCTCTGACATAATACTGCCTCGGTGCCACAGGCTGCCTCCACCTGTTGGATTTGCTACCTGGGGCCCTTGTTTTATTTATTTAGTTTTTAAAGAAACAGAACCCAGAAAACCCCTAGTCTCATTACATTCCATTACAATATCCATCCCAGCACTTGTTTCCTCCTTCTTTCTTTTCCATCATACTTTACCCTCCCCTACTCTGATCCTAGAAAATTCTTCTCTTTCTGCTCAACTCCTCCATGTACACAATTCCCATCAGTCTCCAACAAAGGCTGCGGACTAGACAGAATTGGCCAGAATCTCCCAGCAGCCCTTGGTGGGTTGCCACCAAAAATTGTCCCTTCCAGGTGGAACGAAGCCTCCTAGGGAGCAGTTTGAATCAAACAAACCTGACAACTCACCATCCTCTCCACCCCACCCCCGCCTCCATCTTTCCCGTCTGCCTGTTTAGAATTTCCCCCTTGTCTCTATCTCTCCCTGATGAAATCCTACACTTCCTTAAAGATCATTTCTAGTCTTATCTCCTCTGAAGTTTTTGTTGATCCCTCTGGTTATCTTCTCTCTTCCTCCCCAAACTCATGGAATATTCTTTTTCATACTTCTTTTATGTACTTGTTTTATTTTGTGGTTACAGTTATTGGTGTATGTGCTTTATTACAGAGGAAACTAACTGAAGGCAGATACTTACATTTCATTCATCTGCACAATCAGAGAGATGGGGGCAGGAAGGCATCAAATTGTTAACAATGACCTTGCTATGAAGTGGGAACAGGAAGAGAGAGACAGAGAGACAGACTGAGACAGATTGACAACCAGAAACAGAGAGAGAAAGAGAAAGAGAGAGACAAAGAAAGACAGTGGCAGAGATAGATAGGGAAAGGGAAGGAGGGAGAGAGGGAGGAAAAGGGAGAGAGACAGACAGAGACAAAGAGACACACATAGAGACACAGAGAGAAAGACAGAAAGAGAGACAAAGAGACAAAGAGAGAAGGAGAGAGGGCAGAGAGGCAGACAGAAATAGACAGAGAGAGAGAAAGGGAAGGAAGGAGGGAGGGAGAGAGAAAGAGAGAAAGACAGAGACAGAGTCAGAAAAAGACAGAGACACAGAAACAGAGACTAGAGCCAAAGACAGAGACACACAAAGAGAAACAGAGAAAGAATGGAGAGGGGAGAGAAAGGGACTCTTTATGACAAATGATATGACAGTGCTTTCTACGTGTTCCTGTGTATCTATAGGGAATTCTTACCCTTCGTGCCAGCCTGTGCTATAAATTGCTCAAAATGTTGGAAACAGATAAAGTAAAAGGCTATTGAGAGCTCAGTGCTTGACAATGCCTTTTGAGTCATTCCCTCTTCTTTGAAGTACCATGGTGCGCACAGGTCATGGGATCCTGGCAGTCAGAGATTCCAGGATCCTGTTGTTATAATCCTGTATGTCCAGTACAGTCTCAGTGTCTGATATATATTTGTTGAAATAAAATGAATTGAATCCTACTACCTCCTAGCTGGATTGTGCCCAATCTATAAGCACCTGTTTTGAGTCCCCAAATTAGGAGCAAGGTGTGAGGTCGATCTAAAGTTCCCATGGATAAAAGCAAACATGGGCATTTTGTGTTCCCCGGGTTCTTGACAAATCCCTCCCTTCCCCAAGTACAAATACATAGGGTCTGCAGGGGGAAGTACCATTTGGGTTTACAATCCAGTGATATCTCTCCTCCCCCCCTTTCCCCAAATAATATCTCTCGCTTCCCCCTGGAACCTGCTGTGTACCAGAGAAGCTGAGAGCAGAAAGGTAAACACTTGCAACCACAAGTAGGTCCAGACAAGGAGTGCTGAAGGAACTTCTGGGGATGGATGCCTCCAAGGATAGAGAAAGCCTTGCTTCTTGGAAGGTTTGTAAAGCAGGAAAAATCAATTAAACTTTTAGAGTATGCAGGTCAAAGTTGCCTAGTTGGTTTTTGTCAAAACACTTTTCTCTTTACTCCCTTTTATAACTACTAGTTAGAGTCAAATCTAAATTTTGTGCTTGGCAGAGAGAGGGGGGGAAGAGAGACAGAGGGGGGGAGAGAGACAGAGGGGGGGAGAGAGACAGAGGGGGGGAGAGAGAGAGAGACAGAGACACAGAGAGACAGAGACACAGAGAGAGAGACAGAGAGAGAGACAGAGAGGGAGAGACAGAGAGAGACAGAGAGAGAGAGAGAGAGAGACAGAGACAGAGACAGAGAGAGAGAGACAGACAGAGAGAGAGAGACAGAGAGATATTTAAAAAATCATCCAGTCTTACAGGGACCTTCCACTCCAGTTAAACCAATCACCTCATAGCCTGCAATATACCAAGATCCTTTTCACTTCAGCTTCCCTGCAGAGGATATTCTCAGGCCCCTTAGAAAAGAGATTACAAATTTTCACCCTCTCTTCAAAGCCTCCCCTGATTGACTTTAGTCAAGGTGGGACTTGCCTTCTCTGGATTCTTAAAGCTCTTAGAGTTTAAACCATGGTTCAGACTGACTCAGGTCTGGTTATTACCTGCATCTGAGTCTTTCTTCCCCCTAGACCGGGAACTCCCTGAAATCAGATCCAGCCTTGCTCCTGTCTTCCCTGCAGCTGTGGCAGTGGTCCAGGGACTGTTTACGAGCAGATTTAGCAAAACTTCCACTAATGGATGGTTTGCTCTAAATCACTATGAACCCTCTGAAGAAAACCAAGCTCTCACTCCTCTGGTCCAGCAGTCAGCCCTTGCCCCATGTGGAAAGAGACTATCTTCTTAGCTCTAAGTCTAGGGGAAACAATGACCCCTCACCCCAAGATAAATGCTGGACGGCCTGTGTCCAGAAATCAGGCAGGACTCTGCCTGTGGGCTGGGAATGACTCGTGTTTTTCATCATCCTCATTATTCAATTTTGCTCTCAACTTTGTCAGTGTCCCAATAGTAGCTCCCTTTGCTACAGAGATTTCAAGTTTCCCAACTACCTTCTCCATTTTACAGATGTGAAAACTGAGGTTCATAGAGGTCAAGCAACAAGGAATCTCCTCTGTGGGACTGTTCTTTCCACTGCTCTTAGAAGCCGCTCGGAATGCTGCGTCTTGTGAACATCCTGTTCCCCAAACCAGGAGACAGGTTTGTCTCCTGTGCAATTTGGAGAGAGGATGGCGTCATGTGCGCGAGACGAGGTATTTCTGGGTGCGTTTCTCACTCGGGGCGGGCGGCACCAGGAGGCACGAGGAGGAGCTATTTTCGCTTCTAGTGACACACCGCCCTCGGGAACTTCTGGGGGGTGGGGGGAGGGAGGAAGGTTGGGATGTGCTGAGGGGGTGCCCGGCTGTGGAGGGTAGATTCAGGCTTCTAGAAGCTGTGCAAGTGGAGGAACTTCCAATCCACACTTGACCTCATGGTACAAGGGTTCATGGGTCAGTGGGTGATCTTGGCTAAGTCCCTTAATTTAAATGAGTTTTAAGAGTCCTTTCCTATAAAATGCAGATAATAAGACTGCTTGACTTACTTACCTGGTTTTATTGAGCTAGGTAAATATAAAATGCTGTTCAAATGTAAGCCACAATAATGTTCATCACCATAAAGGTTTCCGATTGTTTCCCTAAGCCTCGTCTCACTCTATTTTTACCCTGCTGCTCCAGAGAGCAATAAATCCGAGATTATTACCTGATTTTGTAGAGAGGAAGAAACTAGGACCCAGAGAAGGTCCAAGCTCAAGATTGCATAGCCAGTCCATGATAGAGCCAGAGCTTAGTGGTCAAGGCCTTTTCTTCTTTGCACTGGAATATTTTTAATACACGTAGATTTCTTCAGTGATTTCATAGAATCATAATCTCATCTCTGCAAAAGCCTCCAAAGGCCATATAGTCCAACCCTTACCTGAATAGAAAATCCCTGAAAAATGAATATCTAGCTTCTGCTTTAATACCTCCAGTGATGAAGAACTTATCTTCCCAACGTGTCTATTCCATTTTTTGATAGCTCCAGTTGTTAGTGATTATGGTGCCCACATATACTTTTCCCCTTATATTTACCTGGAATCTGCTTCTCTGTAATTTCTAGTCTGTCACCCCATACCAAGCAGAAAGCCCTGCAGATATTTAAAGAATGCTGTTATTATTTCTAAGTCTCCTCTTCTCTAAGAGAAATCTCTCTCGCTTTTTGTAACTATCTTCCTATGACATGCTTTCCAAGACCCTCACTCTTGATTCTGGTCCTTCTTTCCTGGATGTCCCCTCGTTTTCTCAAATGTGGCACATTGATAGTTAATCTCCTTGAGTCCCAAGGCTTGGATACTCCTTGAATCTCAGAGCTAGAAGGGACTCCCAATGTCTCCAGAATAATGAATACCTGAATTCTAGTCCATCCTTTATTCAGCCACCAAACAGTGGCTAACACATAGGTTTGATCATATCATCCCTACTCGGTAAACTTCACTGGTTTCCTAGCACTTATAAGAACAAATATACAATCCTCTTTTTGGTATTCAGAACCTTCCATAACCTAGTCTCTCCCCCTCCCCTTTCTAATCTTCTTACACTTATTCTGTTCCATATACCCTTTGATCTAGTGCCACTAGTGCTCTTCCTGTTCCTAGAATAAGGCATTTTATCTTTTCATTCTGGCATTTTCACTGGCTGTCCACCACACCTGGAATGAATTCATACTCTAATGGGAGACACAGCATACAAACAATTATTGTTTTCTCCCATTAGATTGTGGGCACCTTGAGGGCATTCCCAGTACTTAGCACAGTGCCTGGCATGTAGTATAGGGGCTTTATAAACACTTGTTTTCTTCTCTCCTTAAATATCAGGTAGGGAATTTGAATGTTTCCTTCAAGATAATGTGAAAAGGATATGGGGATTTTAGTGGATTTTAAAATCTGTGTGAGTCAATTATGTATCGTAATGACCAGAAAATTAATTTTATTTCAGGCAGTTTGAAGAGAGACAGTGACCAGAGAAGGGAGATGTTTTTCCTGTTGCTTTCTTTGTTGGTGAGAACAACAACAAAAAAAAAGCCTTTCTTAAATCTATTTCCCTTACTTTCTTTGTCAGTAATACAACTGGGATGGTCTTCTGACCTTTCCATCCCTGTCTTTCCCTTGAAGCTCTATAAAACTTCTCCTCAACTTTTTTGTTCCTAAAAAATGTTTTGTGTCTTTTGTTTTTATATATCAGAGTCCCCTCCAGGTGCACTCCACCCACCTGACCTTGTTGGAATGATGATTTTTGTTCAGGTATGGCTAAAGCTAGATAACCTTTAACTTTTAAGGCTTTGCTTGAGGTGATATAACAGGAGCCTGTTATATTTTGGAACTATTGGGAAACTCTTAACATCTAGATAAATATACTTTCACCCTTTGCTCTTGGTTCTATCTTCAGGGACTAGGCAAAATAAATTGAATTTCTTTTCCAGGTGACAATTCTTCAAAGAGTTGAATATAGCTATCATGTCCCCTTAAATCTCTTTTCTCTGGCTCACATCTACAGATCTTTTAAACAATTCTCAAATGCCTTGAACTTTACCAACCTCATTACTCATTATCTTTCCCCTTAAATTCCCTAAACCTACACCCCTTTCCTACCTTCCCTATTAGTGTCAAGGGCAATATTATCCTCTGAGTTCCTCAGGCTTACAATTTAGGAGTCATCCAGGATTCCTCACTATCTCTCACCTCCCATACCCAAGCTGTTGCCAAGGCTTGTCACTTTTTACTTTCACAATGTCTCTCAAATATTCCCCCTTCTCTCCCTTGACACTGTCACCTCTCTGGTACAGACTCTTATCACCTTCAACTTGAACTATTTCAATTAAAAAATATATGAAAATATCATAATTGAGTTCATGACATGAAATAACTGACAAGATATCCATCACTGATTACAAAGGTCTGCTGTTTATGATGTGAATTAACAAGGGGAAAGATGAGTTCCCTAATGGAACTTACAATGAACCAGGAGAAAGAAGCCATTGGGGCAAGACAACTATTAGGTGGAGAGTACTTTATGGTGAACTTGGTTCTCAAATGGATTCAGTTTACACCTGAACTATTCAAACAGCCTACTGTTGGCAATCTGACTATCTCAAATCTCTTTCTACTCCAATCCATCCTCCATTCAACTACTAAAGTGATTTCTTGACACAATCATTCTGGAGAGCAATTTAAAACTATGCCCAAAGGGTTATAAAACTGTGTATCCTTTGATCCAGCAGTGTCGCTACTAGATCTGTATCCCAAAGAGATCATAAAAAGGAAGAAAGGCCTACATGTACAAAAATGTCTATAGAAGCTCTTTTTTGGTGGCAAGGGATTGGAAATTGAATGGATCCCCATCAACTGGGGAATGGCTGAATAAGTTATGATATATGAATGTAATAGGGTATTACCATTCTGTAAGAAATGAACATTCTGAAAAGATCTGGAAAGATCAACATGAACTGATGCTGAGTGAAGTGAGTAGAACCAAGAGAACACTGCACACAGCAACAACAAAATTATGTGATGATCAACTATGATAGAACTAGCTTTTCTCAGCAATATAGTGACCCAAAGACAATTCCATTAGACTTGGGATGGAAAATGCCATCTGCATCCAGAGAAAGAGCTATGGAGACTGAATGTGGATTGAAGAATAGTAGTTTCACCTTTTTTGTTTGTTTGCTTGCTTTTTCTTTCTCCTTTTTTTGCCTTTTGTTCTGATTTTTCTTGCACAACATGACAAATATGGAAATGTTCAAAATGATTGTACATATATAACTATATCATATTGCTTGTTGTCTTGGGGAGGAGGAAGGTAAGGAAAGGAGAAAAAATTTGGAGCACAAAATCTTACAAAAAATGAATATTGAAAACTATCTTTACACATATGGGAGAAAATAAAATACTATTGAGAAAAAAGAATAAAGTGATTTTCCAAAGCATAGATCCCAGCATGTTATCCCCCTACTCAATAAATTCTAGTGGCTTCCTGTTGCCTACAAGAATAAATATAAAATCCTCTGTTTGGTATTCAAAGCCAATCATAACCCTGCCCTCTTCTACCTTGCCAGTCTTCTAACTTACTCCCTGACTTGTACTCTTTGATCTAATGATACAATCTCCTGGCTATCCCTCAAACAAGACACTTCATTTCTTTGCTCTAGGCCTTTTCTCTGACTGTCCCTCATGCCTTGAGTCCTCTTCCTCCCCCATCTTACTATTAGCCTCCCTGATTTCCCTTCAGTCCTAGTTATAATCTCATCTTTTTTTTTTTTTCAGGAAGCCTTTCCCAATCCCTCTTAGCTTTAATAACTCCCTTCTGTTACTTATTTCTTATTTATTCTGTGTATAGCTCGTCTGTATAGATTTATTTGCATCTTGTCTCCCCATTAGACTGTAAACTCCTCAAGGATAGGTAGTATCTTTTGCCTCATTTTATATATCCAGCACATAGCAGGTGCTTAATAAATATTTATGGAGTGATTAATTACCTTTCTGTATATGCTTTCAAGCTTATCAGTTTCCTTCTTATAAGGTGGCACACAGAACTGAATACAATAATCTATAGTGTTCTGACCAGGGCAGAAAATGGTGGCCATTGTCTCCCTCCTCTTGGGCAACATACCTCTCTTAATAAAGAGATGTCATCTTAATGAAGATGACATGAATTTCCTTATCTGCCACTGCTGATTCTATATGAGCTTTCAGTCCGCTATAAAACCAAGATCTTTTTTCTGCTATTTAGCCAAGCTTCCCTTAGGTGAGCCATGGAACTGATTTTTTGAACCCAGTATGAGACTTTACTTTATTCTTATTCAAATGTAATCTTATTACATTTAACACACAATTCTAGCTAAGGATACTTTTGGAACCTGATGTTGTCATTTAACAACTTTGCTATCCTCCCCAGCTTTGTATCATCTGCAAATCTGATTAAAATGTCATTCTGCCTTTTTATGGTATTGATGAAAAAAAATTGTTATATAGCATAGTGCCATAAAAAGCTCTCTGGGGTACTCCATTAGAGACCTCCTTCCAAGTTTACATTAAATCATTAGCTCTCTCGGGTTTATCCATTCCATTAATTTCAAATCCACCTAATTATTATCATCTAGTTCCTGAGTTTTCATCTTTTCTATAAGAACAGCATAAATGACTTAGTCAAACTCTGTTAAAATTTAGGTAAACCATATCGTTACCATTTTTTCCTATCTGCTACTCTGGTATCCCTGTCAGAAGGGGAAGTGTTTTAATATGATATGTCCTATTCTTGATCAATTTATGCTTTTCCCCCTTCACTTATTCCTTTAATAATATGTTTTAGAATTTTACCTGGGATTGAGATCAAACTCATTAGTCTCTAGTTTTGCAGATTTTGTTCTCTTCCAGTTTTTGAAATTCTAGACCTGTTCTTGTAGTATCTCTCCCATTCTGTACAGTCTTTCAGAGATCATGGACAGTGCCTCAACATTTACACAGACCCATTTTTTTCAGTAACTATTATCAGCATTGTTCTAGCTAGGAGCTTGAAGTCATCAAGGCTCTAACTTTCTAAATACTTACCATGGATATCAACTTCCTATTAGCCATTTTTGTTCTGTCCTTTCTAGTCCAAAGTTCATTCACTTTGGCATAGAAAATAGAAGCGAGATAAGTTGACAGCTCTGTCCCCTCTCATCATCTTATCCCCATTCTCCCAGAGCCATCATCACAGAGACCTGACCTTAGAAAGGCACTAATAAAAATAGCTCAACCATAAAGTGAAAGTGAAATGATAATGGCATGCTATTTGACTCCCCCCCCCTAAGGAAAATTTGCATTTAATCCCAGTCTAGATAAGAAAATATTGAACCCAAAGGAATTATGTACAAATGGGATAATTTCTGGCACTGTGACAAGCTGCTAGGAAGATATTTGGGGTCATGACTTTTCTCAGCAGTCTCTGACTTTCTATTCCTATAGATAAATCTACAGATCTCAGTAAACCCTAGATCAAACCATATTTTTTTAAACCATAAAAAGTCAGACATAAGAGGGACCATGGGACTGTTAGATGAAGCTATGCTTAGTAAATCTGCCAGAACCTTTGAGCCTGCCTTTCCAACCTTGACCTCCTGACTCTCCAGACTTTTCCACCCCGGCCTCAGCTCCCACTGTGTCCCTCCACCTCTGTGTCAACCTTCTCCTCCTATTGGTGAGTACCTGCCTAGAATCTCTATTTCAGATTGTTCCAGAGCCAGTCACAGTTGGGTAGAGGGATGTGAGTTGAGATCTGCACTCCTGTCACCTTATCCTTTTCTTTGTTTTCTTTGTCCATTAGACTAGTAAGCTCTTCAAGGATAGTGATTGCCTTTCTTTTTGTTTATATTTATATCCCTAGAGCTTAATACAGTGCTGACATATAGTAAATATTTAGTAAATGTTTTATTTGTCTGTCTATCATCTATCTATCTATCTATCTATCTATCTATCTATCTATCTATCTATCTATCTATCTATCTAACTATGTAATGGATAACCCAAGACAATGTGTAGTAACAAAAACTGGGGAGCCTCATTATCTTGTTCAGCCTGCACTTGGAAGATGGACACCTAATGTTATGGTATTTGAATTGAGTAGGAAAACACCTGAATTGAATGATTCTGCCTCATGGTACAAAATGAGCTTTGTGGACAAACACTCTCCCTCTCCATACAAATGTCACATAACCACCTTAAGGAAGGAATTCCTTAAGCCAGGGCTGAATAGCTCAGCAGGATGGGTTCCTGTTGTTAGTGAAATTCTAATGCCAAATTTTACATAAATGCTTTGAATTAATGATCATCTGAATGCATCCGCAGTGCCTGCCATATGTTTGTAGGGACGTGTGATTCAACATTGTAGGGAAGGAAGTCTTTTTTTGTTTCCAAAATATAGTTTCCTCAAACACTCCGAAGTATCAGCCTTAACAGACACAGCTTGTACCAAGGATGAAAAGAGGGCCTATAAGTGTCTCTAAGTGAGGAAGAACACAAATGGGTAGTATGATCCTGTTAGAAAGCGTGTCAAAAGTACTAAAACCCAGGGCTAGTTGAGTTTGGGAATGTATAGCAAAGAGTGGGATAGCAAAAAAGGAATTTAATAAAATTAAAAAAAAACAAAACTTTGCAGAACTCTGGAGGAAAATAAGAAGGATGGATTGGCTTCTTAAGATGTAGTAGAAATAATGGAGCATAAAGAGAAGGCAGAGGCATTCTAACCTTATTTTGTTTCTGTTTTCTTTACTAAAAGAAACTGGAAAAGATAAAACTAAAATAGTAACAGGGAGCTGAAACTTATAATAAGTAAGGAAATATTGAATGAATTGAAATGTTGAATGAAAAAATTTTAGCTGCCTCAAACAAGTTCAAGCTGTTTGGCCTAGTAGAACAAAACCCTACATAAGGAAGAAAGGATCCTTGTATCACAATTCAGGTGAACAAATATTAAGCATCTACTGTATGCAGAGCTTTATGTGCTAGGTGAGATGAAAAAGGCACTGAAAGAACTGGAAGATAGGAATGTGGAACCTCCTACTGTCAACAGTCTGTGTAATTCTACTGCAAGGTTTCTTAAACTATGGGTTGTGAACCCATAGGGGGTCACACAAGTGAATGTGGGGGTTGCAAAAATTTGGCAACAATAAGAGGTGTTAAATATTCTGACAAGATTTAATTCTTTATACAAAAATAAGCACATCCATTCCATTTATATGCACATTTGCTTTAGTCTTTAATAAATAATAAAACTAATGCACAACAAAGAATTGTTTAAAAATAAATGTCTTTATAATTTATTATCAGTAAATGTTTGATTTGTATATATGTAAATATCCAGGATTGCATAAAAAGTTCTTGGGTGAAAAAGTATCATCAGTGGAAAAAGTTTAAAAAGTCCTGTTCTAGAGAACGGGAAGTTCTCTATTCCAATTGAGGCCAGATCATTTCAGGTTCTCATTTTGTAGCATCTGAACTATTTTCAAGCTTTCAAACTGAACAAACTTTCAAACAAGCCCCTCTTCTTAGTCTCTCCTCTCTCTGTTCTTCATAGAGCTTCTGAAGGTTCTCTAATGTTTGATTCTCCATTGTTCCAAAGATAAAGTTCATATTCCTAAGACTGGAATTCATGGCCTTCCAAATCTGGCACCAACCTGTCATTCTCACTTCCTATCATACCACAAACTCTCACATGATTTTTTTCCTTGTGAGCAAATTCCTTGCTATCCCCAAATAGTTGTCATGCCTTCCTGGTTTTATGCCTTTGGTTGCTTTTGACTGAAATACATTTTTCTTTTCTCTGCCTGTCTCAATGATCCTTTATGTCTGGGAGAATGAATGAAACCTTTATTACACACTATGTACAAAGCACTATACCAAGTAATGATGACAAAAATAGAAAAGACAGCTACTGTTCTCAAAGAACTAACATTCTAAAGCAGGAAACAACATATATGGAAGGTTTCAATAGCAAGAAACATGATGGATAAGGTTTCCTCTGTTCTATGAAGCCTTCCATGATATATGTATGAGCCCAAATAGGCCATCAATGAGTGATTATTGTGTTCACTATACTGATCACTTTCTATTTTTGCTGTTTATATATGTGTCTTGCCCTCCCTTAAGACTAAAGGTTCTTTGTATTCCTCTAGCACTAAGCACAGTATCATGCATGTATTGTGAAAGGAAGAAAAAGGGAAAGAGGAAGAAGGGAATGGAGGGCAGGAGAGAAGAAAGGAAGGATCTTAGAGAATCTCTATTCAATAATTATTAACACCTACATGTGAAAAGATCTGTGTACCAGAGAAGATACAAAGTTTAGTGAAGATATGGTCTCTTTCCCCATGAAACCATAGTCTTGGAGGAGAATATAATACAAACACAGATAACTGTAATACATAATGCCATGCAGATAACTATAATACTGATATAATTCACAGGTAACTATTGTATGTACTTCATTTAAATGATCACTTTATTAACAAAAATAAAAAGTGATATGTCAGGCTCAAGGAGAAGGTGTTTACTGACTGGGGACATCCCTCCAGATTGATGCTAATTCCCAAATTCAACTGTTTACAAATCCATTTAGCAATACTATTATCCTATTCCATTTCTTCAGTTTTCCAATAATTGTAGAATTTTACAGGGAGCTAAAATAACAAGTTCATCTCTCTACAGGTTCCAGAATACTTAAAAAAAATAATATTGTCCATTCCTCATCCTGTGATTACATGATGGGAATCTGGCAAGACAGATTGATGCTAAATTGTGGAAGGTCGTGAATCCCATGCCAAAAAGTGTAGACTTCATCTTGGGGCAATGGGAAATTAAAGAAGATTTTTGAGCAGAATGACATGGTTATTAGACTTATCTTTAAGAAGATACTTCAAGTACTCTATGAAGAGCAGAGTGAAGAGAAACTAAGAAGAGGGACCAGTTTGAAAGTTTTTGCAATAGTTTAGATGCTACAGAATGAACACTTGAACTAGTCTGCCCTTAGTTGGAACCCAGAAAAGAACATGTATGTGAAAAATATTGTAAAGGTAGAATGGACAGGATATAGTAACTGGATATTAGGGGATAAAGGAGGGACTAAATGACCACATTCCATCTCTGAGACCTTGCTTTGCAATTATTTTTTTATTTTCAACACTCAGAGAAGTAGAGGGTCTTAGTGTGAAATGGGCCTTACAGGTCATTTAATACAAATCCCTCATTTAATAGAAAAGGAAATTGAGGCATAAAATGGACAGGGGATTTGCCCAAGATCAAATATCTGGGAAGTGGCAATTAGAACTTGAGCCTAAGTCCTTGAACATCCAGGAACTGGTCTGACTTTTCAGTCTGAGTTGATGCTATGTTTGATTATATTTTGCCATCCCATAGAGCAGCATGGAACTCCATCTGTCTTTCCTCCTTCACCAAGACAGAGAGGCAAAACTGTCACAATATTCCCTTAATTCTGCCCTAGTTGTATTATTCATTCATGTGTTTTCAGATTTATCAAAATTCAGATTAAAGAAAGAAGTGAAAGGAAGCTCCATTGGACAGCTCTAAAAGATAGTGTCCTCTCATAACACTTTAACAAAGACTTGCTGAATTGAAATTTTGTTGATTAGAGATGTTTTGATGTTTCTAAAGCTTTGACTAGTGGGAAGAAATTGTCACCCATGTACTTTGTGGAGGAATGTATCTGTGGACAAATCCTATATTAATACAATATTTGAGACTAAAAGTGAACTTTGTTTATTGGGAGAAATTATCTCTACCGAAGTTCCCAGAAAATGGGGCATAAACCTGACAATGTAGCTATGTTAACTACCATCTAGATTAAGATTAAGAAGGAATAATTACAGCATAAGCAACTTTTAAAAAGATATGAGAGTTTCAATATTTTTAAAAGCAAAAGTTCTGACAAAGGTCTCATTTCCAAAATATATAGAGAACTGACCCTGATTTATAGGAAACCAAACCATTCTCCAATTGATAAATGGTCAAAGGATATGAACAGACAATTCTCAGATGATGAAATTGAAACTATTTCCACTCATATGAAAGAGTGTTCCAAATCACTACTGATTAGAGAAATGCAAATTAAGACAACTCTGAGATACCACTATACACTTGGCTAAGATGACAGGAACAAATAATGATGAATGTTGGAGGGGATGTGGGAAAACTGGGACTGATACATTGTTGGTGGAGTTGTGAAAGAATCCAGCCATTCTGGAGAGCAATCTGGAATTATGCCCCAAAAGTTGTCAAAATGTGCATACCCTTTGACCCAGCAGCGCTACTACTGGGCTTATACCCCAAGGAAATACTAAAGAGCGGAAAGAGACCTGTATGTGCCAAAATGTTTGTGGCAGCTCTTTTTGTTGTAGCTAGAAACTGGAAGATGAATGGATGCCCATCAATTGGAGAATGGTTGGGTAAATTGTGGTATATGAAGGTTATGGAATATTATTGCTCTGTAAGAAATGACCAGCAGGAGGAATACAGAGAGGCTTGGAGAGACTTACATCAACTGATGCTGAGTGAAATGAGCAGGACCAGAAGATCGCTGTACACTTCAACAACAATACTGTATGAGGATGTATTCTGATGGAAGTGGAAATCTTCAACATAAAGAGCCAACTCACTTCCAGTTGATCAATGATGGACAGAGGTAGCTACACCCAGAGAAGAAACACTGGGAGGGGAATGTAAATTGTTAGCACTACTGTCTATGTACCCAGGTTACTTATACCTTCGGAAGCTAATATTTAATGTGCAACAAGAAGATGGTATTTACACACATATATTGTATCTGTGTTATATTGTAACACATGTAAAATGTATGGGATTGCCTGTCATGGGGGGGGGAGGGAGTGGAGGGAGGGAGGGGATAATTTGGAAAAATGAATAAAAAAAAAAGATATGAGAGTTTCAGAGTTGGATAGGGAAGGATTGGTGGGATGCAGGTTTTGACATCAACCATAGATATATCCAGGGGGAATGGAGAGATAAGAGAAAATGGCAGCCACATGCTGAGGGGATTGATAAGAACAGAAAGAAAGACTCAGGTAAAAACAGAAATCAAGGGGAATTAGCCTGGCTCAGACATCCTAATATTCTAGTTTTCAAATGGGGGCAATTTGCTAGCACTGTGCTAAGAAAGAAAGGAAAGTGATTAAAAAGAAACTATTTCAGATAGTTAAGGTAAAATTTAAACCAATGTGTCAGGGAGTCAGAGGAATTAATTGGGGGAGCATTTATGATCTGATTCAGCTTCTTGTTATTTATCTTACATTGTTTTAATTAAATGTCTTTTGCTCTGAATTCACTGTCGCCTAATTTAGTCTTACAAAAAGTCATTGGGTGGGAGCTCAAAGTTTAGGATTGTATAGATGCTAACTTCAAATAGAATACCCAAACTGAGAAACATTGGCAGATTTCAGTGCTGCATGGTGGTGGGGTGGGAAGTGGGGGTGAAGGAGCTGCACTTCACATTTATTTTGAAGCATTAACAACATTGCTTGTTTTTAACAGGGCTGCTTATATTTTTTTCACTTGCAGTTCCCTTTTGCTTGAGAAATTTTTACTCAACACCAGGTATACAAGTATATAAAATATGTATGCAAATCAAGCATTTATTGAGAAAAAATCACAATTTCATGACCTTCACATTCAGTTACAAAACCCTATATGTGACCTATATAGTATATGGTGTTTTTGTCATTCCCTTAAAGCGTAATTCTTACAATAAAATGGGACATCCTCAGCTTCTTTTATATTCTCCTTTTCCCAGAGACATCCTGATGATATGTTTAAGTGATCTGTAAAATGAGGTGATGACACAATAGGCAAATGTTGGTGTTCCTCTAGGACATCAAAGGTACCTCCTCCATCCTTGATGGTCCCTGGCCACAGCAAGTTCACAAGAAATTCAAGATACCATCTCCACAAATGGAAGAAGATATATACAAAGGCACCATGGGTTTTAGCTATATTTTTTCATTTTTTTCTCTCAGCACCTAGTTCAAGGAAGGATAAAAACACCCAGAGACCAGCACTCATTGAATTTGCTATTTCTTATGCCTTAGAGACTGTCCTCACTCTCCTTTTCCCTCCTGTTCTTTACATCTTGAATTCCTACCTCTCCATAAAAACCTAACTGAAACACCACATTCTGTGTGAAGCCCCATTAGATCTCACATAGAACTTGGCAAAGTGTAATCTCTATTTTGTTGTCTGTCTCTCTCACACACACACATTCACACACATGCACTTATGTAACGGTGTGCATTATGACTATCTATTTGTGTCTTGTTCTCTCCTAGATTTCAGGGTTTATAAGCACAGTTTAACGATGTCTTATATAAACTGAGCATAGGACTCTGCACACAGGAACTACTCAATAAATGTTTGGTTGAACAAACAAATGAATGGATGGATGGATGGACAGAATGAAAAGCACTGAGTCAGCACACCCCAAATGTTTGATGAGTAGAGCCAGCTATGATCAATGATAGATCTTACTGTTTCTTTCCTGCTCACAGATGTAAAATCTCACACTTCTTTAAAAAAGGGGTAGGGACATTTTGGTGGTATAGGTAATAGCATAATTTATAATCTCAAGGTCTTAGTAGCCAGATTCTCAGAGGTTACCTGGCCTTCCCAGCTCAACACTGTTTTACTCCAATTCTGAGTATCACATTTTATTTAATTAATTATATGTTTAATATCTTTTTTTTTTAAAAATAACATTTTCTGCTCCAGATGCATTCTTCACTCCTTCTCTTTCCAGAGAACCATTTCTTGTATCAAAGAACAAAAAAGAGAGGGGTGGAAAGAGGTTCAGCAAAACTAAATAAGCATGTGGCTGGTTGGTTAATTGTTGTCCTTCATTCTCAAAGAGCATCAAAATGACATCATTATGTTAGAGTCAAGTTAGTGTTTGACTATGGCTGGTCAGACCAATATGAACTTGGAATGCTCTGTCACATGTCGGTCACAAATAGTGAACATTTGGGGTGGAATCTCTAACTTCACATATCTCCCAGTTCCTTTGCATAATTTCAATTCTGCTTTGCTCATAGAGAACAGCCCTTTCTCTGATGAGGGGTCCTAAGTCAGCGCCTCCCATGTTATAGAATCAATTCTAAAGTTTTTGAGATCTTGAGAGTATCCTTATATCACTTTTTCTGACCACCTTGTGAGCACTTACTCTGTGTGAGTTCTTTATAAAATAGTCTTTTTGACAAGCATATATTTGTCATTTGAACAATGTGGCCCAAGGGAGTTGGGCTCTTTGCAGTAGAGTTTGAATGTTTGGTAATTTAGTGTGAGAAAGGACCTCAGTGTCTGGGATGTCATCCTGCCAGGTGATCTTCAGAATCTTCCTAAGACAATTCAAATGGAAGTGATTCAGTTTCCTGACATGCTTGTACATTGTCTAGCTTTCATAGACATATTACAGTGAGGTCAGCACAATGGCTCTGTAGACCTTCAGTTTGGTGGTTAATCTAATACCTCTCGTCTCTCACACTTTCCTTGAGAGCCTCCCAAATATGGAGCTAGCTCTTACAATGTTTGTGTCAACCTCATTATCAATGTGTACATCCCTGGAAAGTATACTGCCAAGGTAAGTGAATTTATCCACAGCATTCAAAACTTCTCCATTTGCAGTAACCAATGGTTCCATATATGGATGGTTGGCTAATGGAGGATCTGTGTTTTCTAGGTGTTAATTGTTAAGCCAAAATGATCACAATCGAACCATATTTTCTTGCATCTCAGCTTTGGATGCTGCACTGAGTGCATAATCATCTCAAAACAAACAAAAAAAAAATCGTGTACCAATGTACCTCTTTAATTCTAGCTTGTAGCTTTTTCAAATTGAAGAATTTACCATCAGTGTGGCAGCTGACTTGGATGCCATATTTGTCCTCATTGAAGGCATTTGAGAACATGGCTGAAAACATCATGCTAAAAAGCATGAGAGCAAGCCCATGGCCTTGTTTTATTCCATGGGTGATTGGTAAAGCTTGAGTGCATTGCCCATTGTCCATCATGAAATTGATGTACCATACTGATGAACTTCCCTGGGCAACCACATTTTCACATACTTTCCCATAAGCCCTCACAATTGACAGCATCAAAGGCCTTGGCCAGATCTACAAATGTTGTAGACGGTTGACTGTTTACCTCAGGATGAGATCAATCCCTCCCTAGCTGAGGGGTTCCAACTGAAGAAGAGACTTTGAATGCCATTAGGCTACTTTCATGTGGCAAAGCACCTGGTGCTGATTCTATTCCAGCTGAGATTTACAAGGTGGGGGGTGCATTGCTCATACAAAAGCTGCTTGAAATGTTCCAGATAAAATAGCAAGAGGAGGTTATGCCCCAGAAGTTCAAGGATGCTTCTACTGTCCATCTCTATAAGGGTAAAGGGAATAGAGTGTTCTGTGACAATCACGGGGATGGGGAGAGAAAGGGGGAGAAGGAAATGTGTCTCTCTCGGTCACTGCTAGCAAGATTCTCGCCAGAGTACTCCTTAATAGGCTGATCCCATGTCTGGAAGAAGGTCACCCACCTAAGAACCAGTGTGGCTTCAGAAGGGACTGAGGAACATATTTGCTGTTTGGTGTTTCCTGTCCAACAACTCCAGGAAAAATGCCAGGAACAAAACACAAGCAAACATGTAAACAAAATCCGACAGGATAGAATGTCCCAAAAGTCTAAGCACAATTTTAAGTTTTTGGGACTCCTTGTGTATACCCATCTACTTCTATAACAATAAAAATTAAAATTAAAAAGGAAGAAAGCAAATTTTCTCCTGTTTCCTTTGGGACTAAGCTTACTAACTCAGTAATCTTAAGGTAATAGCCAGAGATTGTTGGACACTTCTGAGTTCCCTTGAATGAGGAAAGCCTTAGCCTGATATATTCAAACCTTAATCATTTGTCCCCTATTCTTATCATTTTCATAATAACTGGCCAACTCTATCTGGCCTCTACTCTCTGAATTCCCTTTCTCTCCATTTCTACATATTTAAGTCCAAATTTATAGATATCTTAGAATCATTTTTCAGATAGAAGGCACCACAGAGGTCATTTAGTTGCAAGTTTGTGAAGAAACTTAGGGAGGTGAAAAAGTCTTGCTTAGAGTTACATAGCAAAAAAGTAACTGAGGTTGGATTTGAACTAGCTCTTACTGACTCCGATTTCAGTTCCCTGCCCACTGTACCACTCTTACTCTTATTCTGTATTCTATGTGTTTCTCATTGTATATTCAAGGTCTTATTCAAATGGAGAAAGAGCACATGCTAATAATAATAGCACACGCTTATATGGTATTATCTCATTTGATCAGGGCAAAATCATTAAACATTTGCATGAAAGAAAACAATTAGGCTAGCTAAAAGTGGAATGGGCTGTCTCAGGAGGTAGCTGGCTTCTTATCACAAGAGATCTAGAATGCAAATGTAATTTAGTTCAACAAACAGTTATTAAATGACTAATATGGGGAAATGATTGGTGTTAGTCTCAGGTTACAAAAATATAAACAGTACATGTTCTCAAGAAGTTTATACTGTACTGACCAATTATCACACATGCTGCAGAAGAGATTCTTGTTCAGGTTCGAGTTGAAGAAAATGGACTCTCAAGTTCTTTCTGACTGTGAGATCCTATGATAAAATACCAACCATGCTATCCAAATACTAGTTGAGTAGGATTGCCTATAGGATAGATATGCATAGGATATTTTTATTTCATTAATTTCTACACTTTTTTAAAATCACTGATCCTCAGCTATAGACACCGAACCTAACACACAGCAAGCATAAAAGTCAAATTATTCTTCATAGGCTTATGTCCCTACTAGCTTCATTAAAACTTGCAGGTTTGGGGGCTCTTTCTGTATTCATTACAAGCTAGGAGATCTAGATAAGGAAAGACTCTAGGCCTGTAAACTTTGAGGATATCCTGTATATCAAGTTGAATTATTCTGATTTTTGAGGTGATGGTCTGGCCTTGGGTTGGAAATGGATTCTGAAGACTCTTAGGAATTGACACAATGGAATATCCTCATAGTTGGTTTATTGAAACAGGCTTTATTGAAAACTACATATAGATAGAAATATATTCCCAATTTCCAAATGACCCTTAATAATAATAATAGCTATTTTGTATATAATATATCTCATTCTGATCACTCTTAAACTCCAAGGATGTACTACTTGATACTTGGAGTTTGTTCTATATTGATTAGAATTTCTCTTGTAGTTGAAAGACCTACCCTTTTAATGGGTTATTCAGGTAAAGGATCACATGTGAAGAGTTAGCTTCAGCTCAACTTGTGGTTGGTGATTACTTTCAGAGTGCTTTTCCTTCTTGGGGCCAAATATCAGGCATATCTTCAAGTAAAGTTCTCCTCAGATCTGTGTTTCTCTAATGTACTTTAGAAATGAGGGGCAAGAAGGAGTCTGGATCTGTGATTTCACTGGTGAAGGCAGCACTTTAATGAGAAAACTCCATCTATCAATCTAAAACATCCAACAGTCTGTAAATTAGAGCCCTAGAGAATTATCTGGAGCACCAAGAGATGCTTTAGCACCTTAGGTGATTTACCCACATGTAGGTCCATAGTTAAAATGCATCAAAGGAGGAATTTAGCCAAGGCTGTCCTGACTCCATGGCCAATTTTCTATTTCCTTCTTGATGTACTTACTTGTAATATAGCGTATCTTAGTTCATTGTGTTTGTGGCTTATTTCTCTTCTTCTCCTATGAGCTTCATGAAATGAAGACTACATCTTATCAGAATTCTCTAACTCCCATATCTTCCATCATAGTACTTTGAAGACAATGTTGAATGTTGAATATAGTATGTAAAATAGGGTGTAAAAATATGGATGATTGGAGAAGGAGACAGAGCCCATGAGAGACAAATATTATCCCAAATGCTACATTGGCACCTGGAATATTCTGTCATTTACCACCTATACAATCTTGGGCAAATAACTTCCCCTCTTTGGGAAATGAGGAATTTAGAACAGATTCAGTGACTTCTAAGCTCTCTTTCAAGTATAGTTTGAGAACTGTTTTGGGATAGAGCAGGAACTGGGAGTAATGTTGCATATTGGAACTATTTTGGGTAGATGCTTTACGAAAGGTAAATGGACAGATATGGATAAGGATCACCCTGTTATTTGCCAGACATTCTGTACTTACCAAACCATCATCCAATGAAGCACGCAGATCCTAAATCTTCCTTTTTGAATGTAACAAGTTCCAAAGACTTTGTGGGTGAATTGGAAGAAGGTTGAATTACTTTTGCTTCTGTTTATAGAACAGAATTACTATTTTTCCTGAGGACTTTTTCTTCTTCCTAATTACTTAGGAATATGGACAGAGGCCCAAAAGTGCAGCAACAACCACCAATATATTTCCTAATGTGCTGAGATGTACTCTCAAAAATGCAGAATATGTGGAGTCAGGAGAGAAAATGGAGCTAGAATCCAACATTTCATGTTAGAAATGGCAGAAGGGAGAAGGTAACTAGAAAACAGATGCAGCACATCTTTGAATCAAGGGAGCCAGACAGGTTAAGAAGCCAGCTAAGGGATGGCATTTGAGACCTTAATGAGGGATCCCTGAAATTTAGAAATTAGTAAAGAAAAAAGTCTCAGAACCAAAAAAGGGTACCCTGAACTTGTTTTTTGGGGGAGTGAGGAAGAAATTGGAGTGCCTTGAAAGCCGATATGGTCAGCAAGGCCTAAGACCAAGGGCAGGCTATATAGTGTACAAATTATCTCGTTTAAATCCAAGGAATGGATTTGTGGGTTGTTAACCCAATATTGTCTAAGGGAATCTCTATACACCTAAACCCTGGGCCATAACTACTTGAAGGGAGCACTGAAAGTGGCAAGATTTCTACTACTGATTTCTCTCTTTTCATCAAAGAAGGATAGATTTTAGAGCTGAAAGAGACCTTAGAGATCAGCTAGTCCAACCCCCTCGTTTTACAGTTTAGGGAACCGGAGCCTAGAAGGACAAAGTATTCTTCATTTCTCTCTCTGTTTTCTCCACTGTTTCTTCTCTCATCAGCATTTCCTCTTTCTTCAATGACTTTCTCTGCTTTGTTTCTTTTTTCTCCCTTTTGCCTCCTCACTGTCTTCCTTTCTCTCTCCGACTTTGCTACTTTTTCTTCTCTTTCTTTCCCAGTATCTTTTGTCACAATTTTCTTACATTCTCTCCTCCTTTCCTTTCAGTCTGCCTCTCTTCTCTTTTCCCATTTGTCCCCCCGGCTTTTATGTGTGTACCTCTTCTTTGAGAATATGGTTTGACTCTCTCTTTCTCGGTCTTTTCTCTCTCTCTTTCTCTGCTTAGTCTCCCTTTCTGTCTTTTCCATCCTACTTCCTTCTCTTTCTTCCCTTTGTGCTCCTCCTGTTTTCCCTCTCAATATATCTCGTCCTTCCCTTTTCTCTGTGCCTCTCCTCCTCTTTTTCTCTGTATGTGCTTCTTTTCTCCCTTTCTCTCCGTGTCTTTCCCTCTCCCTCGTTGTCCCCTCCCCGGCCCCTCCTCCCTTCCTGTCATGCTCGGACGCGGGAGGAAGGAGGGCGATAACTTCATGTGACTGCTCCTTCCCCGAACGCCCTTCAGCATCGGCTGCGGCTCGGGAGACACCACATGGACCCGGCTCCCCGGAGAAAGCTCCGTCACTGACAAGACCCACCAGGAGCCCCCAGCACCGCCCGGGAAGGTAACTGACTTTTCCTGTTTATTGCCTGTTCCCTCCCTCCACCATCTGGAGCTGTCCGCTGACCATGGTGCTGAATCCGGGAGCATGAGGAAATCCCCCGGTCCTTTCCCCTGGCCCCCTGTACTCCGGCTCCCTTTAACTGCTCTCCTGAACCTGGAGTCCTGTCTTCCCCGTCTCGACCCTATCCAAGACCTACTCTTCTTATGCCTTCCCCAGCCCAGCATGAGCTTCTCCCGCATCCCCAGTGTCTTGGATCCCCTCTTTCTGTACCCAGGGTTCGTTCTTCCCAGGGACCACCCTGCCTACTTCCCGTGCACTTCCACTTCGTCTGCCCACCCAGGACCCACTCTTCCCGTGACCCCCGTGTCCCGCGATCGTTCCGCACACTCTCCTGTGTACTGGGTCCGCTCTGCTCTTACTCTCAGTATCGTGATTATCTCTGCTCAACTCCTCTCCCCACCTCGGGTCTTTCTTTTCACTCTCGTACCCGGGTCCCACACCCCCTGTAGCCGTTCTCTGTACCCCGAGCTCCCTCTCCTCAACCAGAACCCCCCATGGCCACATCCCCCTGTTTGCACCCGAGCAACCGGTTCCCCTCGTCCTGCTCCAGGTCAGCCCTGGAGAACATAGAATGGAAAGGGGTTTAAGAGGCGGGGTGGAAATAAGCTGAGCGGAGGATAAACACCCGTCTGCTCTGGTCTGTTAGGGCAGCATGTTTTTGTTTCTTAATTTTATTGGCGGGGGGGTCGGGGGTCGTTTGTGCCAAAGCAGGTCCGCAGTCTCTGGGCCGAGAAGCTCAGCCGAGAGCTCTGTTTGGAGGTGGCTCCTCGCGGGCTGCTTTGCTTCCCGGAGGACATGAAAGCAGCGGGATCGGAGAAGTTTGGGAAGAAAAATACTGGACTGCAGCATAGGGCACGCGTCGGTGTGTGCGCGCGCACGTGTGCTTCTGTAGCGCGCGTGCGTGTGCGCGAGCGTGAGCCAGAGCGCGCTGCGGTCCGCTTCTGTCCCCGCGGTTCGCTAGTGCGGGGATGCGACTGGGGGGGGGGGGAAAGAGGAGGGGGGACGTTCAGCCAATCTTCCATTCCTCCCTTTTCTCCTCTAGGGGAGTCTCTACAGAAGGCCAGCCTCCCAGTAGTACTTCCACACCTCAGCACACACATCTTGAGTTTGGGGTCTTCCAGCCAGGCTGGGGAGAGGCGGGTACTCAAGGGAGGGACCATTTAGGTTCAGGGTCAAAGAGGGCTAATGGTTGGGGAGAGTTTGGAACAGCGTCAGGACAAAGGCGGGGTGAGGGCAGGGACTGAACTCGGAGGAGGTGGTGGGATTCCGTGGCCGCACCCCGGGCCCGGGAGGATGCAGACCCCAGAGTAGAGGCCCGAACCCCCACGCTTCCCACTCTTCCAGAACCCCCCCCCCGCCTCCCCCTCAGGCAGGGCTGGGCGGGGCGACCGGGAGTACTTCCCAAGACCCCAACGCCCACGTCTGGGGAGAGGGTCTCCACCGCGTGCTGTCCCGGTACTCGGAGCCTGATCCCTAACTCGACTCCTCAGATGGCCCAGGAGACTGAAGGACCCCGGAGCTTCCGGAACCCGCGGCGTTTCCCCAAGCGCAGCGCGAGTCACCTTCAAACGCCCCTTTCTGCACTTCCTCCCTGCTCGCTGCCGCCTCTGCCAAGCGGGCGCGCGCTCCTCGCTCCCTGCGCAGCCCCAGCCCCAAAGTTTCCTCCCCCAGCTCACTTCCCTAATCAATGAACCTCCCGGAGCACGGAACACTTGCATCTGAAGCCAAAAGAGCTTTCAAGAAAATTGATATTCAGTGAACCTGATCCTGCGGGCTGTTTCTGCAGCGCGGAGAAGCCCCGCTCCCGCCCCTCCACTAGTCCCGCCCAGCCCAGGACTCCTCCGAAGACCCTCCTCCCCTCGCCTTCCCACGGACACTTTCTCCCCTCACTCCTTCCTAATCCCCCAAAGTGGAACTCGAGTGTCTGCGCTGCTCTCGTCCTTCCCACAACCTGAGCCCCCGCTTTCTTTTGCCTGCCCCCCCAAACTAGTTGGTGAGTGACCTCTTCCTGCTTACTCCCATCCAGAGTTCTCATTCTGCTCCCCCCATTCTGCCCCACAACGCTGGATTTAGAGCGAGAGGAAGATAATTTGGGTCCTAACTTCCACTTACTTGACCTTGGGCACGTAAATTAACTTCTTTCGGTCTCTGAAAAAAAAAAAGGACTTTGGCTAAGTATCCCCCAGCTGTAAGTCTGGGCTGCTGTGATCCTCAGATACTGCACCCCCTAAGCAAGGAAACCTCTCCCCACATGACCTCCCCGTTGCGATTCCCCAAACCAGAAGCTGCCATTGACGTCTCCTCTCCCCCACTTGTCCCAACTCACAGAGACAAATTAGGATGTCAAAATCAAGTCGTTGCCTTAACCCGCTCTCTAACCCGCAACAAACAGCGACCCCAGTGGCCAACTAGTGACTGGCTGCTCTCCCTACCTTGTCCCTGAGCTGTTCGTTCACTCAGTGACAGCCGAAGGGAAGGGATCTCCAGCCGGACGTCCGACTTCCCAGCTTTGTCGGAGTCTGTTAACCAGACCGAAGCTCATTGACCTTTGTCTTGGACTCCGGGGCTTTATCCTTTCCCTATTTTCTAAACCTTCCCAGTGTTCTCTGCCCCCCTTCCCCCTTCACTTTAGGTTCTCTTTTTCCCACTTCTCTGCAGCCTCTAAAGCTTGCAGGACTCCCTCAGCTGAGGTCTCACACTCTTTAATTACTCTGATCCCTAATTATTTCTCCCCTTCCACCGCTGCTTAGATCACGGAATACTAATCCCGATATCTGCTCCCTCTTTCCCTTTGTGTTACAAACCCTGGTAGTGAGAGGTTTTTTTTTTTTTTTTTTTTTTTTTTTTTTAAGGTTTATTCTTGAGGGAGAAGAGAGTAAACAGATTCAGGAATAACAAGGGAATGTCATTAGACTGGCAAATAAAAACAGGATAGTGTCGTGGATAGTTTATTAACCTGGTTGTCAAAAAAAAAAAAAAAAGGTGTGGATTCTAGTGTGGTCCACACTAGCAGTGTCATGGTGAGCAAAACCTTTAATCTCAATGTCTTGGGAAACTCTCTGAAAATCATAAAATGGGAAATGGTTTCTATAAAATAATCTCATCCCTATTCCCCACTCCCTTCAAAATGAGTTTTACTCCATTTCAGACTAGATAGATCTTAAAATTCCTAATTATTCTGTTGAATCTTGGCTTTTCGGGTCTAGCTTGGTTCCCTGTAAATCCTTTTATGTCTAGAGGCTCCAAATCCTTTAGGGTCCCAGAAGAGTTCTTCCCCAGTGCTGTGAATTGGTCTCTTCAACAATGGTAGGCTACTTCTCAATCAGGAAATGTGTATTTTACTCCTTTACTCATATTACAAAGCAAACGTAGGCTAACTAGAACCCCTCCCCTCTCATCCTACTACAGTGGAGAGGAAAACAAAGACCTGATATCCCAATTGTAGGATTGTACTATCCCTTCAAATGAAAGAAAGAAAAACATGGTCCACCCTCCCATGTCACCCATCCCCTTATCTTTGTGATGGCCTTTTCCTTTATTCTTCACAGGATACAATTCAGGACCAGTGGCCTGTAAAATTTGCATGTAAAGTCTGAACCAGCCTCATACGGGATCAAAGCCATCATCATGGACTTCGTTATGAAGCAAGCTCTGGGAGGTAAGGGGGACCCACTTTGAATCCCCACAATCTTTCTGTGATTATTTACTCCTGAACAATTGGTATTTCTCTCTGTGTGGCTGTCTCTATATCTGTCTCTTTCTCTGTTTCTCTCTGTCTCTGTCTCCCCCCTACCTTTGATACACTCAAACATAGACCTTTTTGATGATGATGCAATGGCACATTCACTCTCTCCCGTCTTCTGTTAGAGCACAACACCGGTACACTCAGGAGTACTTCCAGTCATTTGTTATTGCGCTCTGGCACACTCATACCTGCCTTCTCACGCTATTTGTCGCACTGACACCTACCTGGGAAAGTGTATATTTGTGCCTGTTTATATTTCATTGCAATCCAGCTAAGCCTGCCTCATATTTGGAATAAATATTGACATTAAATCCTTCATCGGCCTGTGCTGTGCAGAGATGATGGGAAGACAGACACTCCCTGATCCATTTACAATAGGGAAGCAGCAACAATGGAGTCTCTTGGCTTCCCTTTATCAATGTCTGTATAGTGGGAGTATAATAATAATAATAATAATAATGGGTTTGGGAAGTATGTGAGTGTGTTTGAAAGCATGTGCGCGAATTGGAGGAGAGGGGGACAACAACAGATGATCAAGCCTATGGACACTGAAGAGCAACCTCCTCCCCTGGTTCTGGAGTGGAATGGAAGGGTTGGTCTGGGGCTGAGCAAAGTCGGGTAAGGCTCTGACTGTCAGGTCATAAATACTGATAGTGCTCTAATCTCCTAGGGGAAAAAAGAGCTGAGAGTAGCAGGCCTGTAGGGGTGAGATGTCAGGCTGTGGCTACGTCTGGGGAAGGGCAATGTTACAATCTGGTTATTGTAGCTCGCTGTGGCAGTCACTGCGCCACACACTCTTCCCAGAAGGAGAATGGTTAGATCATCTCCGGTTGTGGGCTGGTGGCTTTCTCCTGTTCTCAATCCCATCCTCTCCTTACAAATCCTAGAAGCATTTTCTGAAGATGAATTGTATCCCTGGCTTTTGTGCCCCAGTGGCATCTTTTTTTCCCATGGTGTTTGCTCCCCTCTCCCCTTTCCTAGCAAAAGCTCAAAAGATTTTATGAAACTGAAAGCTGAATTGTTTCCCTGAGCTTGGTGACTCTGGAAAAGCCAAGACAATGGCCCTCAAAAAAACCAACTCTTTCCTCCTCCCAGTTACTTACAAGCAAATTAACACAATGACAAAAGGCCAGCTGCCTCTGGCTTTCAAAGTTACATTTTTGTCTTTAAAGGGGAAGGGGGAGAAAATACACCAAAATTCCTTGACTGGAAGAAGAGAATTGTCTGGTTTTAATCTATTTCTTTTGTGTGGTAAGTTGATTATTTTGACATTATTTTATATATTAATATGTGGTTATATTGGAGGGAACCTCTGGTAAATATATTGACTTTGTGAACCCAAACTTGTTTTTAACTGTCCCCAATATATACATCATCATAACTGTTCTCCCATACAATCTATTCCTTTTCCCAACACTGACATTGGTGGGGCTTTGGACCCAGTCACAGACAGCAGAACAGTTCAACCTTCCCCACAGTGCGTGCCCTGATTTTGAGCCATTCCTAAAATGTTCACTGCAGCTACTAAATTGTCCAGATCAGACATCCAGAGAAACATGGGAGGGACAAAGCTTTTGATCCTCTTTTATTTATTTTATTTTATTTGTTATCCCCATTTTAGATTTGGGAAAATTTACAATTCAGTTTATGGGAAGTAATGTGCTTTGTAGCCTTTTGCATAATTTTAAAGGTAGGCTGTCTCTAAGGTCTTTTTCTGTTCTGACAGACACTTCCTAGGCCTAAGGGACTGGGGTTAGAACCAAAGTGTGGTACTTAACCTAAGTGCAGATGGCATCTGTGGTATGATTTGAGTAAAGTGAGGCAAGGAGCTGCATACCTCTAAATCTCTCCCCATCATAGTGCCTGAAGTGGGCTGAAATCATCATTCCGAGCTCTAACTCAGCATTAGCTGTGGACCAGCTCCAGATGGGTGCCAGACTCCACTTGCTCCAGGGATTGCCCAGTGATTGGCATTGATCTGCAGCATTCTCCTTCATTTCCCTCTCTTTGCCTACCCTGGGGCTCTGCAGATTTTCTCTCTTAGTGGAAAGTCTGATGTAGGACTGACAGGACCAGGGCTCTCCATGGTCTTCAGATATAATTTGGTTCATTGTGAATAGTGGCAGTTCTCATCTACTTAGATTGTCAGAAGATTTCAAACCTTATAACAGGGCCTCCTTCCTCTGAAAATTTCTCTAGTCCAAAGGACATGGAGATTTAAGGCTAATCACGATGACTTAGGATCACAGAATGTCAGAGCTAGAAAGGATTTTAGAGAACATCTGATCCAACTTCTTAATTTTACAGATGAGGAAACAGATCCAAAGAGGGACATGACTTATATAAAGTTAAGCTTCATCCTTCTAGTTTAATCGATTATGGTCAAGTATCTGTGCTAATGAAGCTCAGACATTTAATTACACTTGTCATTTAAATGATATGTAATTGAGGATTCATTTGGAGGTTTTGAAACCTCTGACTTTGGTTTGATGAACAAGGTAATTGCCCAGAGTTATGGGTTTTTTTTCCATCTTGTGTCCTAGAATCAAGGTTGTTTCTCTAAATAACCACAAATGAACCCCTCTCTCTGGAATTTCATGAAGTCAGTGTACATTCTATATTTATTGACATATGTTTCAGGTACATACTTTAGTATTAATCAATCATCAAAGGCATTTATTAAGCTCCTACTTTATACCTTGAACTGTGTAGTGGATTAAAAGATCAAAATGAAACTGCCCTCAAGAAATTCCCTTTGTACCATCAAAATACAGTTTATACATTGATAAATAAGTACAGTGTATATATGTAAACCCCAAAACAATGAAAATACAAAATTTTGTGGAGGAGATGGAAAAAGAGAGGGGGCTACCAAAAGGGTAGACAATTCCAGTGACCTTTCAGGATCCATTTCCCAGGAAGTTTTGGGTTGATGGTGCTGCTATGGAATAACAGGTATTGTCTACCTTATTCCTGGGACATAAATTCTGATACTGGATCTACTTTTTTTAAGTTAAATATTTTATCTTTACTAATAATCATGATGGGATTTGAACTCAGATCTCTCCTCACCCTAACTTTTCTCCTCCTTTCTTCCTTCCCTTCCTTTGCTATTCCCCTTCTCCTTCCTCTTCCCATTCTTTATCTTCTTTCTTTTCTTCCCTTCCTTCTTTGGCACATTGCTTTCTTTTTTATTATTATTATAGCTTTTATTTATAAGATAAAGATGGGTAATTTTTCAACATTGACCCTTGCAAAATATTTTGTTCCAACTTTTCCCCTCCTTCCTCCACCTCCTCCTCTAGATGGCAGGTAGACCTATACATGTTAAATACAACATATGTTTACATATCCATACAGTTATTTTGCTGCACAAGAAAAACTGGACTAAGACATAAGGTAAAAACCTGAGAAGGAAATCAAAAATGCAAGCAGACAAAAACAAAGGGAGTAGAAATGCTAAATTGTGGTTCATACTCATTTCCCAGAGTTCTTTCACTGGGTGTAGCTGGTTCTCTTTATTATTGAACAAATGGAATTTATTTGGCTCATCTCAATGTTGAAGAGGGACACGTCCATCAGAATTGATCATCATATAGTATTGTTGTTGAAGTATATAGTGATCTCCTGGTCCTGCTCATTTCACTCAGCATCACTTCATGTAAGTCCCTCCAGGCCTTTCTGAAATCATCCTGCTGGTCATTTCTTATAGAACAATAATATTCTAAAATATTCATATATCACAATTTATTCAGCCATTCTCTAATTGATGGGCATCCATTCAATTTCCAGTTTCTTGCCACTACAAAGAGGGCTGCCACAAACATTCTTGCACATACAGGTCCCTTTCCCTTCTTTAAGATCTCTTTGGGATATAAGCCTAGTAGTAGCACTGCTGTATCATAGGGTATGCACAGTTTGATAACTTTTTGAGCATCATTCCAAATTGCTCTCCAGAATGGCTGGATGTTTTCACAATTCCACCATCAATGTATCAGTGTCCCAGTTTTCCCACATCCCCTCCAACATTCTGCATTATCATTCCCTGTCATTCTAGCCAATTTGACAGGTGTGTAGTGATATCTCAGAGTTGTCTTAATTTTCATTTCTCTGATTAATAATGATTTGGATCATTTCTCATATGACTAGAAATAGTTTTAAATTCTTCATCTTCTTCAATTGAAAATTTTCTGTTCATATCCTTTGATCATTTATGATTTGGAGAATGGCTTATTTCTTATAAATTAGAGTCAATTCTCTATATATTTTGGAAATGAGGCCTTTATCAGAACTTTTGATTGTAAAAAAATTTTCCACTGGATCTATTCTTGAGTTGCTATGTGATCTTGGATGGATCATTTTTTTTCCTTTCCTGGAATTAAGTTTCTCTATCTATAAAATGAGAAGGTGGAATCAGCTGGTTTATCTCTAACATCCCTTACAGCTCTGATGTTCTGTGGTCAATAGCCTGCATTGGTACGGTTCCCTGTGGAAAGGGAGTGACGGGGAAAGTTCAACATTTTGCTTCAAGAAAGTGAGGATCTTACTGTGGCCCTTGCAGAATCATCTGCCCTTCTGGTCTGTGTTCTACCAAATGAGCAGGAGGGAGAACTATTTCCAAAAAGCAAACACAAAACAAAATAAGACAAAATCTCACAAAACCCCCAAAATTTCCTGACAAGGTAACTGATCCTTTTATCATTTTCTTCTCAGTTAATTAGTTTGTCAAAAATCCATTAATTTATTAATCACTCGGGGGAAATATTTTTAAGGAAATCTGAGTGCACAGGTCATAGATCACTAAAAAAATCCTAGTTGTGAGTTGGGCTCTGTATCACCAGTGGGCAGCCATCTCTGCTAAATCAGCTGAGAGGAATTAAACAAGTATTTCATTTAACAAGCATGTTTTAAATGCTTCTTATATGCAAAGGCTTGGGAAAGGGATATACAAAGTATTTGATCCCATGGTGCTTGCAATATAGAAAATTGTAAACTAAATGCCCTTTGAGCTCTAAGGAAGAGATTAGGAGAGAATATGGATTTGACACAAGTTTCAGCTCAATTTCATTGAGATGGATGGGAACAATGCAATGGATGATGAATTGGGCTCTAAGATTCTAGTCGTTCTCAATAAGAGACCTTCAATTAGGGGAGAATGGTCATTTGTTAGAAAGGTTAGTGTAAGGATTCATACTTCAAGTGAGAGGGTTGGATCACTGAAGTTTCTTCCAGCTATGTGACCTTGGGCAAGTCTGGGCTTCAGTTTCCCTTCTGTCAAATGAGGTCATAAAAGCTATGGCTAGAAAGGACTTCTCATTTTACAAATGGGGAAACTGAGGTCTGAGGAGATTAAATGATTTGAAGGTCATGAAGGAGTAACATCAGAGGGATAATTTGAATCCACATAGTCCCACTTCAGAGCTAAAACTTTTTCATCAGATAGACATATTCCTTGTTTATTTTATAGGGTCTTGTTCTTATTGCTTGCCCCCAGCCTTCCACTTCTGTCCTACAAAACCAAATAATAAACAAAATCCCACACCTTTATTTAGCATACTAGTACTGAACTCATGATCTCTGGACAAGGAAACTCCCTCCACCAATTAAAATAACAATCTTATTGACCTATCTTTGTACTTGCTTGTTGGCAGTTAGATGGGCAGTTAGATGGCATAATGAATAGAATGCCAAGCCTAGAATTCAGAATATCAGAGTTCAAATCCAGCCTTAGCAATTTACTAACTGTGTGACCTTGAGCAAGTCACTTTGCTCAGTTTCCTCATCTGTAAACTGAGTTGGAGAAACAAACAGCAAGCTATTCCATATCTTTACCAAGAAAATCCCAAATTGAGTCACAGAGTCAGAAATGAATGAACAACAAATATTCATTGTTTTGCCCCCAATAAAATGTCTGTGTTTTTTGAGAAAATGGATTGTTTAGATGTTGTCTTTGCATCCCCACCATCTAGCAGAATGCCTGATGCATAGTAGGCATTTCATTCATGAATAAATGAATGAATGCTGTGAGGTCCAAATGAAAAGAACTGGTGCCCTTTCTCCTTCCAGTAAAGAAGTGGGGACTGTGGGTATAGAATGTTTCATTTTTTATAACTGTTTCTTTTTCTTTGTTACAAGGAAAGATTCATGGGAGGAAAAAGGAGAGGAAATGGTAAGAAAGAACTGTGATATGGAAACAAAAGGCATAAATAAAACATTTTGAAAAGGGGGTCAACAATTGTGTGCAGGCGTTTTGAAGAGTTAAGACACAAAGGATGTGCCTGGCCAGGCTGTCCTTTGGGAGGGATGCAGACAGAATATGGCTCTTGGGTTGTTCTCAGCTATAGCTGAAGAATTCCATGGAGCTTTGCATAGCTCCATTGTCTTCCTCCGGATATATATATGTGTTCCAGCAGGGAGCCTGCTGGACAGCTCCCCTGGTGCCTTGAAGCTTGGATCCTTGTTTGAATTGAATTCTGTGGACTCAGGGCCTTATAGAAAGTGACTCCTGGCAATCCAGGTCAAGGAAATCTTTTCTTCCTTAATATCTGTGTTAGAATGCAAACTTCTTGAGGGCAAGCCTGTTTCTTTTTGGTTTCTGTCTCTTCTGTGCCTAACATAGTGCCTGGCATGTAACAGGCTCTTAATAAATACTTATTGACAGGCTGTTCCTTTTTTGAATGCTGTAGCTACTTAATCATCTCAATTCTACATGTTGCTTGTATAGACACTGTGGCCTCTATCCTAGAACAGCACTGTTGTGTGAAAGAGTAAGCCAAGGTCCCTGGGCATCGGAGCAACCTGCTTCTGTTGTAGCCCAGTCTGGCTCCTGCTCTATTTATTCAGTGTGTTTGTTGTTCTGAGGGGAGGTTTGGGTTGATCTTGTTGGATTACATCAGAAAAGCTACTGCAAACACCCTATGCCCCACTGCTGGAATTCTCAGCCTGGATGGGCTGGTATATGATTAGATCACTCCGCCCTGAGAGTTACACTGAGAGGCATGATGAGAGAGAATGAATGCTGAAGATGGAGGGAGGAGGTATGGAGGGGCCCTTCACCAAAGGATCAAATCCTACAAAATATTGATGGAGAGAGAAAGAAGAAAGGAAGGAAAGAAGGAAGTAAAGAAGGAAGGAAGGAAGGAAGGAAGAGAGAGAAGGAAGAGAGAGAGGGAGGGAGGGAGGGAGGAAGGAAAGAAGGATGGATGGAGGGAGGGAGGAAAGAAGAAAGGAAGAAGGAAGGAAAGAAGGAAGGAAGGAAGGAAGGAAGAGAAGGAGAGAAGGAGAGAGGGAAGGAGGGCTAGAGGGAGAGAGGGAGGAAAAGGGGCCCAAGAATGAATCAGCAACAGGAATCAGGTTTGAATGGCCCTCATTTCAAATTCTTGGACCCCTTATATAGTTCGTACTCTCCAAAAACAAATATCTCTTGGAATATGAATTTTAGAAGTAAGTACTCCTAGATATCTTAGATCCTAGGATTTAAAGCTGGAAGGAACCTTAGAGCTCATTTAGTCAAATCCTCCTATTAGATAAAGAAAGTCAATCTTGGGTGAGGTTGCCCCAAATCACATGTATCTAAGTTAAGATTCTACCCTAGGGACTTCATACTTAAAATCTAATGATTTTGCCTTTCTGCTGTATCATACTTCTATAATCATGCACATAAGATGGACAGACACAAACAGTATGTCACCTGGCAGGTCAGTCCCAGAGGACTGATCAATTACTTCAATTCAGGTGTCAGGATGACCAGATCCTCATAGGCCAGTCTGTTGATTTATGCCTTTTGTAGTGACAACATCTCAGAAGGATCAGATGTCTCATTCAGTTGTCTGTTTGGCTGATTATAGCTGCATTGGAACCACCTGGGAGAAAGGAGGGCTAAGAAAGCCTCAAATCTTGTTTATTACAGCTGATTCAGATACAACTCACCCCCCCTTCCCACGCACATACTTGTGTGATCTCTCTTGCTCTATTTCCTGAAAAAGACTGGATAAAACCTCTCTCAAGATTTGGAAAGATGCTGGTCCTCATGATTCTCCCACACCTGGCCGAGTCACTCTTAGTGGAACTGTTCATCCAGAAATGTATTGAAGGACGAGGAAGATATCTGTTGCTCTGAGTGGCTTCAATATATATCAGATTCTGTGGTGATTTCTGGCACTGTAGGGTGTACCCTAACCATCTTCCTTAGGAGTTTTCACTGGGAGGTGATCTCCAAGTTTTATTGCTGGGGGGATTTTCAACTTGGTATTTGCCAAGTAGAAGAGTAAGCTCATGGGATGGGTACCAAGACCAAAGTTTAGATTTCCTGTTACTGCATCTATCATGTCAATCTGACTTTTCCTCTGACAGAGTTATCTAGCTTTATATTTTCTGGGTTTATTTTTAAGAAAATAATAGGCTCCACCTTGATGTATTAATATGTAGGATTTTGTGCCGCATCCTACCGCTTCTCCCCTAGACATGGGAGCTAAGGTGAGCAGTAAGGAGAGTTTTTTCCTCACAGTCCCCACTTTGCACCTTGCTTCTAGCTTTCAAAATGTTGGAGTCAAAAGGGAAGGGGCCTGGAGTCTAGAAATAATATTAGCAATTATGCAGAGGGAACAGATATTTTACTTCTTACAGTTATTATTATCATATAATGATTCATTTCATGAATTTCTGATACATATTTATCTGGTAACAGTAAAACATGATAACACAAATATATACATATATATATATATATATATATATATATATAGAGAGAGAGAGAGAGAGAGAGAGAGAGAGAGAGAGAGAGAGAATGAGAGAGAGAACTCTATCATCTAAAAAGATAAAAATATTTATAGCATTATTCTCTACAGGGTACAAACCAGAAATTGATTTAAATGGTTAGATAATTATGAGCACAAGTATACAAGAGTTACCTTTCTGCCAGGGGTTATGGTACAGTTGAAAGAACTCTGGCCAAGGCAGCTAGGTGGCGCAGTGAATAGAGCACTAGCCCTGAATTCAGGAGGACCAGAGTTCAAATCTGATCTCAGACACTTAACACTTCCTGGCTGTGTGACCCTGGGCAACTCACTTAACCTCAGCCTCAGAAAACAAAAAACAAAAAAAAAAAAAAAAGAAAGAAAGAATTCTGGCCTTAGAGTCTGACCTGGCATTAAATTCTGCTTCTGATCTTACTAGCTATGTCACCCTAGGCAAGTCATTTAAACTCTCTGAGCTTCTAGTTCCTCATTTGTAAAATCCAATTCAGTATTTATTAAGTTATAGGTTTTGTAGCTATAAACTTCATAGGACTGTAATAAGGATCTAATAAGATAACAGAAAGCATTTGGCAATTTTCAAAGCATGACCAAAATGTCAGCTATCATTCATCTTTTACCTGCTTAAATAATCTGCTACAGAATGTGCCTCTAGTACAGGTAGTATGAAGAATGCATTTGTCTCTTCTAGACCCTTGACTCTTCCAGCTTCTCCCACCTCCACAGCTCCAATCTTTTCTTTGATGATTTCCATTCTTTGCATGAATTTACCCTTCACATTGTCATCTTCTGTCTGTCCATCCATTCATTTGTTCAGACTTGTCTGTTTCCCATGACCCATGTTCCCCTTGAGAGACTTGGCTGCCTCAAAACCACTTGACATTTGATCAGATGTACCCATTGGCCAGTCTCTGTCTCAAATCAGATTTGTTTTCCTCATCAACCTCTAGAGCACATCTTATTTCAGAAGATCAATAAAGCTATAGCCTTAGCATTTTTTAAAAATCTGATTAAAATCTACTGGATTGTAAGAAAAAACTGGTTGATTTTCTATGGGGAAAAGAGCAGTCATCTCAAAAATTGGAGCAAATAATAAAGAATAATAGGAGAGAAATAAAGCAGGATGTCAGCATCCAAACGCTACTTAAAATGGTCTCCCTTCCCTGGGATGTGAAATCTTTCGAGGCTCCAGTGGGTAGAAAAGAAAAGATTGTAGAATCTTAAAATTGGAAGTAACATTGAAAGTGGATATCTAGTCCAAGCTCTATCTGAAGAGGAATCTTTACCACAACATCTCTGACAAGTGGCCATCCAGAATCTACCTGAAAACCATCAATGATGGGGAACTCAGTATTTCTCAAGGAATGCCCTTTCACTTTTTGGACAGCTCCCATAGTGAGCAAATTGTTCCTTACACTAAAGCTTCATTCTGCCTCTCTATACTTCTCTCTTCTCATCCATTCCCTTTGCTCTTAGCCAATCTCATTTTGTTTAGTCTATTCTGAAACTTCTTATAAATTGATGGGTACCTAGTTGACTTCCTTGAAGGTTCTAGATGTTTAGGAAATAGGTCATCCCCTATACAAACCTTTGGCCCTAGCCTTGACACAGTGAGGAGGGGTCATAACACTAAGGGAATTTAAGCAGAGCTATCTTTTTCCCTTGAATACTATATGTGATTTTTTTCTGATCTCACATTAGGTTGGAGTCTAGGACTGCTAAATCTGAATTTCTTTTCTATGTTTGATTTTCCTTGAATTTTAATATTCGTCTCAATTATTTTTTGTTAATTCCCTGTTCCCTTTTACATCCTTGCATTTAGTGCACAATTTTTTCCAAACCAGCCTAGCCCATCCCTGATGTTTGTAAAAGATTATTGTGAAACGTCTGTCATCCAGGAGCTATTAAAACTAATGCTGTTTGCTTAATCCTGACTATAATTTCTTGCCAACCAACAAAGCAAAAAATAAATGACTTTATCAGTTGAAGTGTGTTACATCCACTTTATTCCCATGTTGGAGCTAAAACATTTATAATTGAGTTGCAGTTTAATCAACTAATGCTCCATCTCTGCAGGAGAAGTACCATTCTTCAGGGCTTCACAAGAAATGACGGCTATTTTGAAGTGTCCTCCCACATCAGGGATTCAAGGTTTTAGGTAAAAGCTCTTACCTACTTTCCCTTCTACTGCTGCTCACAAAATTCCCTTTACAATACACTGGTTTATTGGCTTCTTCTCAATATATATGGCCAAGTCAAAGAATTGTATCTGAAGAGTTTAGTAAAAGCTATTATATTTTAATGAATTGCCTTATAAATCTTTGTTGAGTTTCTTGTGTGGCCAGCTCTGATCTCTGTAGCAGACCCAAAGTAACAGGAAGAGTAGACCATCATTAAAGGGGAGGCAGGAGGAGTGAACTCTGGCCCTGCCCTCTGGGATCTGAGAAACAGATATGGGTAAATGCTTGGATTTTCCAAACCAGGAAGGGACAGGTGCCTGGAAGTATTCTAGAATGTGTTATCAAAGAAATAGTTTATAAGCTTTTGGAAAGGGGAATGGCAGTTATTAAAACTCATCAAGAGCAGATTATACCACATTAATTTCATTTCCTTTTTTTTCTTTTGACAGAGATAGTAGACCCATGGATCAGGCAATGCTATAAACACAATATGGCTATAAAGCATGTGACAAAGCATCTCATGTTATCCTGATGGGTCAAGACTGCAATGGGGACTAGATAACAGAATAGTTAGGTGGTTTCAAATCTGGATGAATGAATGACTGACTCAAAAAGAGGTCACTAATGGATTGATTTCATCCTAGAGGGAACATCTCTAGTGGAATACTTTGAGTATACATCCCTGACCTTGAACTGTTTTAATATTTTTATCATTGATTCATAGGTGTTTTGTTTATCAAAATTATAGATGAAACAAAATGGACAGCAGTAGCTAACAGGTATATTGAATGTCAGATACAGGATCCAAATACACCTCAATGGACTTAGAATGGCAAACTAACTTAATATGGTGAGATAAATAGGGTGTCTCAAAAGTCTTAGTGCAGTTTAAAGCTCATTATAGCTTTAATAGCTTAAACCTACACTAAGCTTTTTTTTTAGACATACTGTAGTAATGATAAATATGTCAGGAACTTGGATACAAAAAATCAAATACACAAGTACAGAGTAGTAGTGATATATTACACTACAAAGACTCCATTTCCTCATTGTAAAATGAAAGTGATAATAATACCAAACATATTTAACTCACAGAGTTGTGAGGTTTAAATATGATAGTATCTATAAAGCACTTTGAAAATCTTAAAGTATTACACAAATGCCTGCTATTATGATCACCTAAGAATTTACCTTTGGGATTCAGAATCAAAAGCATAAAATGCAAATTCATACGATTAGCCTTCAAGCTAAATTGTAATAAATATGCTAACTCATTATTACACACATTTAAGTGAACACCAAATGAATGGATAAATGAGTGGTTCTGAATTCATTAGATATATTGTTAATTCTTTCTCTTAGTCTTACATGGAAGAAAGTTTGTTTTAATTCAATTGCCAGGTTTGGCAATGAGAAAATGAACCATCCCAAAGCTGTTTAGAAGTACTCTGGGAAAGTAATATGTGATTGTAGTCATAGATTGGGTGGAGTGGACAGTTTGAAAAATTATCATGTGATTTTCATCAGTGAAGATAACTTTTCATTCTCAAATTCAAAACAACTGTACCTGAAGCACAGACACTCAGAAACTCCAATTGCCTCAGGGGAAAAAAGAACACCTGGACTTCATAGGTTTTTTTTTTTTTTTTTTGTAGTTGTTGTTTTTAAGAAATACTTTAGGGGCAGCTAGGTGGCACAGTGGATGGAGCACCAGCCTTGAATTCAGGAGGTTCAAATCTAGTCTCAGGCACTTAACACTTCCTAGCTGTGTGACCCTGGGCAAGTCACTTAACCCCAGCTTCAAAAAAAAAAAAAAAAAAAAAGAAATACTATAGTTTATATGTTCACATGCTTTATTCCTTCTACTGGAAAGTAAACTTCTTGAAGGAAAAAAAGCTGTCTTGCACTTAATAAAACAATTGAATTGGAAAATGTAGTAGATAGATTTCATTCCTCCCAGGATATCTGTCTTGTAAAAGCATCTGGATGCTCATCCAGATGACAGAGGAAAAGGATTTATGGCCAGAACCATGACTATGGTTGGTCAACCAAAATTTTTTCATTTTATCTAAACTGCACCTGAAAAATCAGAAAGGAATTTTGATCACCAGTCTCAGAGTCCCCATGGATCAGTCCAAGATCTGACACATGTAAACAGCTGCCAGGTAAACTTATCTAACTCATGTTGCTTCTGTTTTCTATGCCTTCTGCTCCATAGTGGGAGGAATTAAAAGTAACTAACCTACTCATGAAAGGATTTTGAATCTTCCTAATAAAAAAAAAAGAAAAACTTTTGAAAATGTTCATTGTTAAAATTAGAAAGAGGCATCATATAGGGGTTATTCTGTAGGCCTCAGTTTCTTAAACTTAAAATATATGGGGTCTCATAACTGAATCTGGGAGTGCAAAACTATGATTTATTATCAGTAAATGTTTGATTTGTATATCTATTTTATATACCTATATTTTTATATATATAGAAAAAAAGGGGTCATAAATGGAAAAAGTTTAAGAATCCCTGCTCTATTGAATGAATTTAATTCCATTACCTACTATAACCCTACCATTATCCACCCACAAAAGCAAAGACACAATTAAAGAAAATTATTGATATATATTTTGTTTTGGTACCAGTTTAATTTCCAAACGTATTCCCATCTGTTCTCTGCCCAGCTAGCATGCTTTGTAATAAAGAACAAAGAAAGAAAAGAGAAAAAAAGCAGTTTAGCAAAAACAATCAATCTACCAACCGTGTCTTTTACGTATTTCATTCCCTTTCTCCAAATAAGGGAAAGAGGTGCATTTTCCCAACTCTTCTCTGTGGCCTTGCTTGCTTATTATAATTTCATAGCCTGGAGCTTTATTGTTTTGTCCTTTCCATTAACATTGTTGTGTTCATTGTGTATATCATTTTCTTGCTTCTATTTACTTCATTCTTCAACCAATTCTTGTACCAGGGCACATTTATTGACAGGTACCAATTACTCTAGACTGAACCACATGGGTAGTTCTTTTGCCTCAGCTGCATGCTCAGAAGGCAAAATGGACTGGACTCCAGGTAACAGTTTCAATGCCTCCCTGTACCTGCCAGCACCAATCTCCTCTCTGCCCTTCCAGTGTGGTCCCTGACTCATGCAGGAAATGCCTTGGGCAATGCCCCAACACTGCCTGCAGTAGGGACTGTACACTGCAGGCTCTATTAAAAAACAAAACCTTTTCCTCTGTACTTTTTTTCCTTTCCTTTTTTTCCTGAGGCAATTGGGGTTAAGTGACTTCCCCAAGGTCACCAGATTTGAACTCAGGTCCTCCTGACTTCAGGGCTGGTTGTCTATCCACTACACCAACTAGCTGCCCCTCCTCTGTATTTTTGAAGGATGACATCACCTTCAGGGAGCTGATGCTTCTGCCTTAGAGAGCCAACTTTGGTGTTTCAGAAACCATAGATCCAAGATTGTTTCCAAGATAATTACTGAGTGGCAGGGGGGTGTACAGGGATTGTATCCTTACTAGAAAGGACATCTGGTGTCACTGAATCAACTCTATATTCTCATGAGAATGTCCATACTATATTTTACTTCTCTAAATTCCTCATACTGGTCCCGTCTCGTGGCACAGTAACAAAGGCACAATTTTATTTTCTGTTTTGTTGTTATTTTCATACATTTCTTAAAAACCTCCTATGAACCAACTACTGTGCCAAGCATCAGAGATACAGACAAAAACAAAGAGTTTACAATCTATTAGAAGCACACAACCTGTATACAGATAAATAAATCATTAATAGAATCTAGTAGATCTGTGATCTCATAGCTGTGGTCATTCCCTTTAATGATACACATCTCATTAGCTCACCATACAGAATGTACCCAATATGACTTGGGGGAAAAAATGATGAGTAACTTTCAAGAGATCTGTAGTTATTGTTATTTACATTTCTTTCAGGAAGGGAGTATTGACTCTAGCTACTCTGTTATATTTAAGGACAAAAGAAAATTGAGGAAAATCAAATCTAAACTCTCAGAAAGCTAAGATGCTCCCATTTTACCAGGAAAGGAGGCCAACAGTACTTCATGCTATTTCATACAGATATGAATACCAGCAATTCTTTAATGTTTTTTTTATCTTTTTTTTTTTAGCACATTGCCTGACACATAGTAAATATTTAATAAATGTTACCTGGAAACTGAAAAAAAAAACCAACACATTTTTTTCTTCCATAATTAGGGAATGAGACATAAGAGCAATCTGATTTTATCTTCCTCTAAACAGATTTCTTAATTGAAAAGAGAAAATATGAATACAAGGGATAATATTATAAAAAAAATTACTCATGCATATATACTGTGGAAAAAAAATTCTAAATAAAATAAAAAAGAAAGAAAAGAGAAAATATATACAATAAAGACTTTTAAAAATCTTAGTTAAATTTATTTATGTATTTATTTTTAACATTATTTTCCTTTTTAAATTTTGAGTTCCAAATTTTCTTCCTCTATCCAACCCCTCCCCTATTCATTGAAAAAGCAAACAATTTATTATCAATTATATATATATATGTATATGCATATATATGTGAAATCATATAAAATATCACAATAAAGATTTCTAATGAATGTCTAAAAAATCTGAGTAAGCATCTAAGTGTATAATAGAGTGCCAGGTTTGGAATGAGAAAGACTTCTCTTTCTAACTTCAAATGTTGACTCTGGGCAAGTTACTCATTCCTGTTTGTCTCAGTTTCCTTATATATAAAATAATCTGGAGAAGGAAATGGCAAATCACTGAAACTAACTCTATAGTAAAATTGCTAGGAGAGGGCCAGAGTGAAACTTTGATTTTCAGGAACAGATTATCCAAAGGGGGATATTAATGAACACTTTGGCTTGAAACTGCCCCTTTTCTGGCTGCTTCAGGACCCAAGAGTCAGTAGGTCAAAATTAAAGCCAATCATGGGAACTCCAGACAATTATCCAAATAATTTTTTGGTATTATAATTTCTCTTCTCTGAAGAATTTCACATCATTCTTGAATCATAGGAAATATAAAGTGTTGATAAGATCTCTGAAACATCAGCCCCTAATTGAACAAATAGATATTTTCTGCAGAGAAATTTTAGAATGTTTTTCTCACAAGAGATTTTTAAAAGGTCTTTTCAGCTTAGTGAGTTCTCAGTATATAAGACTTTAGCTTTGTCAGTTGCTCTAGGAAGGAGAAGGAGCACTTGTTTGGGCCTGAGATGAGATTCTACAGTTACAGAATCAATCTTTGTTTACCCCAAAGGAAGGCTATTTTGGTTGGATCCTGGAGCAAATGTAATTGTGTATCACCCTTTCATTCTCAAGGATCTTGGAGAAAAATGGAGAAAATTTCTCTCCAGCCAACCAATACATTGTTCTCTTCTAACAATTACAACTTGAAATACTCCAACCTTCTAACAAATATGAGCTTTTCCTTCAGTTGGGAGTTCAAGTAGCCTTATTGAAGAACTAGGTCCTCTTAAAGTCACTGCAGGAGTAGAGCTTAGTAACTTCAGGAGAGAAAAATATTTGATTTGAAGGATTAAGAAAATTATGTTCAGTTTTAGGTGCCACACTTAAAAGGACTTAGACTAGAGTAAATCTAGAGGAGGGTGATCAGAAAATGGGATGAGAAGATTGGAGACCAAGACCTATGAGGATCAGTTGGAAAACTAGCTGTTTTAGTCTGAGGAGAAAGAAAACACTTGGAGAGATTATTTAAATACCTGCTAAGGAAATGTTTAGATTTAGTTCTATTTGACTCTAAAGGTAGAAGGACGAACAGTGAATAAAAATAGCATTTAGATGTTTCTTCTCTGTAGAACTGAGCTAACAGGTGTGAATTCCCACCACTGATAGCCTTAGAAGGTCAGTCAGTCATTTTGTGGCCAACACTGTGCTAACTAAGCACTTTATAGGGAGGCTGGTTGGTCACCTTAAGAGCATGGTAGAAAAACTTAATTTTCCAGGATCACTTGGGTTCAATGAGCTATGACCTCTTTCTAATTTTGAGATTCTGTGAAATTGGGCTGATATCAAACTGAAGTCTCTCAATTTCAAAACCAGTGCTCTTTCCACCCCTCATGGCTTCTTTAACTTTGTGGACTAATCCCTAGAGAAACATGGTTGTTTACCCTTCTGTGTCCAGGGCAGTGGCTCATATCTCCCCTTTATTAGCTGCCCCTGTGCTAGTTTTTGTATTCTGTGGGGGGAAAAAAAAACATTTGGCTGGGTGCTTCCTGGACTTCCTTTCCATCTTCCCACACTCCCCCCCAAATCCTGAATTTTTCTTAATCACTTTTGGTTGAATCTCAATTGCAAATGGGTCAATATTATTAATGGGCAAATGCTAGAGTGGTTTTTTTTGTTTGTTTGTTTGTTTTTTTGCATTGAATGATTTAGGATGGTTGTCTATATCGCTGTATCAGGGCACTGTATAAAATGCTTGAATTTACTAGTTTAAAGGAAGACCTTTTTGCCTCTGGATCTCTGTTTCTTCAGGAGGTGCATGACAATGTGGTTCCAGGATTTTAGGACAACACATTAGCCAGATCCCCTTGGCCACCAGAAATACCCCAGCTGTGATGCTGATGGACAAAGGGAAAAAACATTTTAGACTTTGGAGACTGGGAGGCTTTTCATCTTATAATTGCATACTATGGACAGGATGATGCAGAGGAATGAAGCAATTCAAGAGAATCTAGATCCCAAATAGACGATGGGAAGAGAGCAAAGAGAAGGTAAATGCAAAATCTTTTTGGCCAACGCTTTCTACACCTCCTGTCTACAATGATCTAATTATCTGGATAACTGCTAGTGCTCCTGGCTGCCTATGTAGACACAGGCCATATTAACATGAGACCAAGTAGTCAAGGCCATTGTGAATCTATGACATGGGAGAGATTTGCAGTTGGCCTCAGGCCAGAATATGTCAAATCAAATGTTTAAATTTTCTTCTCCCTAACATTTAAGCTCAATCCAGAGTTAAGCCATATTTGTTAAGCCCACTTTGGGGCCCAACTAAGACTAAGGGACTAGTCTAAGAATTGCCACAGCATTGGGGTAGTGTGATGAATGCTGGATTTGGAGTCAGACAATCTGGGTTCAGAGCCTATAGCCATTGTCCATGTCTACTTACCCCCTAAGTAATTGTGGGAAAATTATTTAATCTCTCTGACTTTAGTATTCCTCATCAGTAAAACAGGGGGAGGGTGACAGACTTTATCTCTAAGATTAGATGTGATGAGTTCTGCAAAGTTGAATTAACAAGCCTTTTTAAAAAAAAAAATACCTACTATGTACCCTGCACTGTGCTAAGCTCTGGAAATATATTTAAAAAAAAAAAAAAAAAAAAAAAAAAGCAAAACCCAACCTCTGCTTTTAAGGAATTCATAACCTAATAGAGGAGAACACATGTAAATAACCATTTACAAACACGATATAGATAATGAGATAAACTCAGAAGGAAAGCATTAGCATTAAAGGGAATGGAAAAATGCTTTTTGCAAGAAAGTAGGATTTTAGCTGGACTTGAACGAAGTCAGGGAAGTCAGGAAGAAGATGAGAGGGATTCCCACGAATTCCAGGCATGAGGAAACAGCCACTGAAAATGTCTATAGTCTGGAGATGAAATGTTGTATTTGAAGAATAGCTGCTAGACCTTGATAATTTGATTTGATACCTTGATATCGGGCTCATTGTTTGCACGGGTGATCCAGATCACCTTCCCTACATCCAAGCAAGAGGTCCATTCATGGTAGGCCTTTAGCAGCAGTTCCATTATGTTTTTCAGGGACAAGCAAGCATTATATTTGAATGGTATCTTCCTGTTTTTCATAATGATCAAGAGGACCCCCACCCCATTTTTCTATCTCTACCTCCCCAAGTGGACAACTAATGAAATTAAATTGAGAAAAAAGTTCAGGGAATGGGATATCACTTAGGCTTAACCTTATCCTGCAGTAGACCTTTCTCCTTAGCCCTCAATGCTTAATTATTTCTTCAAATTGGGGCTCTTTTTTAGATTCAAGATGATCCCAGAGTCCTCCCCCTCTTGCAAGCTAGTGCACACTCATCTTTTTATAAGGTTGTACCCTGTTTTATAGGAAAATAAAAATTTGTTTAGTTGAGGTTTTCATCCTTTGAATCCTTGGACCTGAAGAGAGATGGAACTTTGAGCAAGGGGAAAAAAATCCCACTTCAAAGTATGAGATGTTATCATACTGTGATGAACAGGAAGCTCTACAGACAGTTCTCACTTTAGGTTAATTAGCATCATGACATTTTGCAAAGGATTTCAAAAGAAATCTGCATTCTAAGGAAAAAACAAAACAAAACCCAAACCCAACACAAAAGCCTATGTTCATTTTTGTGTGTTTCACTTTGCTCTCTCTCTCTCTCTCTCTCTCTCTCTCTCTCTCTCTCTCTCTCTCTCTCTCTCTCTCTCTCTCTCTCTCTCCTCTTTTCCCTTGACTGGGGTCTCCCTGGACTTCCTTTCCATATTCTCCCATACTCCCCCCCAAAAACCTAGAAAAACTCTTCCAAATGAAAACAGAAGAACAGATGCACAGAGAGACTACCACATCCTGCTGGATAGAGAGCTTGGCTTGAAACTTCCAGTCCTGAGAGAGGATCTTTCCTCTCTCTATCCAAGTGCCAATGTGTCTGCCCCTGTGTCTTCTACCCATCTGCTGGGGTACTGCCCATCTGTCCTCTCCTCTCTGTATCTACTTCTTCATCCCCAAGCCCCAAGTGTCTTTGAACTGTGTGCCGGCCCCCTCCTTTCTCCAGTGGGCTGCTCCCTTCCTGCCTCCCTTCTTCTCTTCCTTCCCTACATTTAAGGGCAAATTCGCATGAGGTAAATCTCTTTATGTAGAGATCTGCAGAATGGTCCATTTATGTAAAGCATAAAACAATAACTGACATTGATTTGCTATTTGACTTTTAGCAAATTACTTTTTGCCTCTGGATCTCAGTTTCTTCAGGAGGTGCATGACAATGTGGTTCCAGGAGTTTAGAACAACACATTAGCCAGATCCCCTTGGCCACCAGAAATACCCCAGCTGTGGTGCTGATGGACAAAGGGGAAAAACATTTTAGACTTTGGAGACTGGGAGGCTTTTCATCTTATAATTGCATACTATGGACAGGATGATGCAGAGGAATGAAGCAATTCAAGAGAATCTAGATCCCAAATAGACGATGGGAAGAGAGCAAAGAGAAGGTAAATGCAAAATCTTTTTGGCCAACGCTTTCTACACCTCCTGTCTACAATGATCTAATTATCTGGATAACTGCTAGTGCTCCTGGCTGCCTATGTAGACACAGGCCATATTAACATGAGACCAAGTAGTCAAGGCCATTGTGAATCTATGACATGGGAGAGATTTGCAGTTGGCCCCAGGCCAGAATATGTCAAATCAAATGCTTAAATTTTCTTCTCCCTAACAGTCTGATACTGACTTCCTGTGACAGCCCGCTTGATGTAGCTTCCCATGCCCCAAGGTGTGCTGCTAGGACTGCTCTAGACTTCATCATTGAAAAGACCAAGAAACCTTTGTTCTCTCTGTTGCTCACCCCAGCTCTTGTTTCCTCACTCTTGCCTCTTTCCCCTGTGGCTTTTTCTGATCCAGCTAGAGACTGACCAGGCTCTTTTCAACAATGAGATGATTCAGGCCAGTTCCAATGATCTTGTGATGGAGAGAGCCATCTGCACCCAGAAAAGGGACTGTGGAAACTGAAGGTGGATCACAACATAGCATTTTCACTTTTTGTTGTTGTTTTCTTGAATTTTATTTTCTTTCTCATTTTTTTTTTTTTTTTTACTTTTTGATTTGATTTTTTTTGTGCATCAAGATAATTGTATTCCTATATTGGATTTAACATATATTTTAACATGTTTTTAAAAAAGACTGTCAATATAAATTCAAAGACTATGGACAGTCTCAAACAATCAATAAGTTTTTATTGGTCAAGTCAACAAGCAGGTATAACAAAAGGGAGGTATGGCTAAATAAAACTTTGGTTAAAAAGACCTTGCAAGTTCAATATGAGTCAAAAGTAAAATACAGCCTGCCTTCCTCTCCTTCTTTCCCAAAACAAAAGCTACAAAAACCAATAACCAAACCTCCAAACTTGTAATGTTTTTAATAATTTCTTAATAATGTTAATTTAAATAATTCTTAATGATTTCTTAGTAACTTTAAGAGAAACAAAGTTTTTGGAACTAGGGAAATGTCCTCTGCCCTGGACCTCATCTTGAGGATTGCGTTTAGTTCTGGGGACTACAGTTTAGAAACAAGACAGACAAACTGGCAGATGCCCAGAGAAGGATAATAGGGGTTGGGAAACCATGATGTACAAAGATTGGCTGAAGGAATAGAGGCTATATAATTTGCAGAAAAGATTTAGATATTTTCAAGCTATCTTCAGTAGTGAAATGAATAGCTGTCATGTGGAAGAAGCATTAGGTTTGTTCTTTTTGGCTCCAGAAGGCAGAATCAGGTAAATAATGTGGGGAGGAGCATGGAGGGATATTTCATATCTCCAACCATTATATCATCTCTCAAAGTGGAGGGTGATGTCCCATGAGAAAGGAAGCTCCCATTACTAGAGTTTTTCAAGTAAAACCCAGACCATTTTCAGAGGTGGGCATTATAGATAGGACAGGAATGGTTGGACTAGATACTTCTAAATTCCTTCCAATTCTCTGATTCCTAGATTCCAGAGCTCATTCAATTCCACTGAAGGGCCTTAAAAAGCTTGTAGGGCAATGAAGAAGGCAGATGCTGAAACTAAGTTACATGGAAAAGATGGCAGAGAAGGGGCATAAGACTCTAAGACTTCACTCTGCCCAGGGTTTAGAACACTAATGAAGGGGACAACCCAGTAATGAGGCAATTTCTTCTCCAAACATTGCTTTATATAGTGTCCCAAAAGTTTTAGTATTATTTTAAACTTTAATAAAATTTCAGAAGTACAAACTTACAAAAAAATTCTTTGAAAGTTTAATAATTTAGATTTATTTTATATGTATTGGGGTTTATGAATTTTAAATTAAAATTTTAATTTAAGCAATATGATATCCTGTCATTATACACAATATATGCTACAATTTCTGGATGCTGTCTTCTCAGACTCATACATTAGGAGGGGCTTCCTTGGTTACCAATTAGATTCCTGTGGGGTCACATGAAAACTATTGTGCATGAGCTAAAATCTCATCCACTGGATTATATTAAAGATAGAATTACAAATGCAATTCTTTTAATCACAGAGCAATTGCTGAAATTTTTACAAAGTTAAAAAAAATATAGTACAAGATGGTAGTTATGTTGAATTTTAACAAGAAACATATCAGTATCTTAAAATTTTAAATAATGAACCTTTCAAATATTGGAGTTTTTTATAAGTTTGTAGAATTTATATTTCTGAAACTAAAAAGTGCATGATTTTTGAGACTTGCAGAACAGAGAAGTATCTGAGGCCAGTAATCTGATATAATTTTCCCAAGTTCACACAATGAGGTAGGAACATAATTAAAATTATTTACCTTAGTAAAATCCTAATAGCAGGTCCTCAAAAACGTGCAGTTGGACCAGACTCCCTTTAGTGGTACACTGATAGCCTTCTCAGGGGTCCTTGACATTGCCAAGCTCATTTTTAATTTGAAAACACGAGTGAAAAAAGATCTAACAAAGCAAAGGGGGAAAAATACATATCAGGATGTTGAATGTAACAGAAGAGGAAAAGAGAATGTGCTATTAGATTTTCTTAATTAATAGGAAGCTCTTCCCAAAGAGGAGGGAAATAGATAAACTCTGAGGAGGAAATAACTTCTTGTTCTCAAAAGGATGATCTGGATCTCCAGGGGTTGAGAGTACATGCAGTAATAGTCAGTAGAGAACACCAATAATGGAGTCTAGTGACTCCCTGCTGCTGGATATATTGAATATTAATTGAATATTAACCAAAGAATAATCTGTTCTTTTTTTGAGGGAGGGACCCAGAACATTTCAGAAAACCAACTATGTCTTGTCAAACCTGATGGCTAATATTTACTTCTAGGAGATTCATATGGGTATGAATGATATCACCAAAAAAGATCTAGAAAATATCGATAAAGATTGCAAGGTCTTAGACCAGAAGGAAAGTGAAGACCTAAAGAGAAATAGGTGGTATTTTCATTCCTATCATCATCTGAAGGCAAAGGCTTCAGAAAAGAGATATTTGGAAAGTGAATAGCTCGTTAAGAAGATGATGAATTTAAAATTAGGATGGAAATTTCTGCAGTATTTAAAATGTAGGAATGACAGTTTTCTAGCCAGGGATGGAGTGCTTCCAACTATTGATGTCAAGAATGTATTTTGCTTGGAATCTTGCAAATCTAATTAAAAGGGACATTTAATGAAAAGGAAAGAGGAGGATGACTTCACATATACACTGACTCATTTCCACAGAGAGTAGTGACTATGAAGGAAGAAGACTATTAGGAAAGATACCTAAGAATTCAGAGTAGATACAGGCCAACAAAGAAATAGCAAAACAAAAACAAAAATAAAAACAAAACCATGACCTTAGATGTTTGTATTCAAGTGCACAAAACAGAGATATAATGTGGTGGAAACTAAATATACTAAAACAAAGGGGCAAATTTGACTTCATGGATATGATTAAGTCTTGGTAAAATAAGGACTCATTACTGGAATATGGCCTTGGAAGTACATACCTTATTTGAAAGAAACAGGATGGATAAAGGGGATTAAGAGTAGCATTTTCTGTTAAAATATTTTCCTTTGAACATCTGAGTAGAACAAAGTACATGATTTGGAGTTTCTAACTCTCAAAAGTGGAATAATAAATCTTTTCCTTTGATGACAGTTTAACCCTTCAAAATATGAAAAAATCATCAAAAAAGACTACTATTCAGGATCTGATCAAGGATATGAAGAAGCCAGCTGAGAGGGTTCTTCAGAGAGCCATTTGTTAAATTTTCAATGTGAGCATTTATACCTGCAGACGGGTAAAAATCAGGATTTGATTCATTGTCTTGTGCATTGTCTAGACTTAAGAAACCGTTAATAGTATAGATTATACTTAAAAGTATATCGTGCTAATTTTTCCCCCTGGAAACATTGTTAAACATTTGTCGGCACATCTCTGACTATGATCTCTGACACATCCCTGATCCCCACTGACAAAGAGGTACTGGTTGTTGGATCAAAGTGATGGGAATGTTGGAGTGATGGGTATGTCTTAGAATTTGAGATAGAGAAGATTAGCCTGGCAGGAGCTCTACTAGACATTGTAAGAAGAAATATCAATGAGTTCAGAGAAAGAAGAGTTAGAATCCTATGGACTAAATTCTGACTTTTGATTGTTACTTGTCCTTTGTCCTTGAAAAGGACCATGACTTCAGGGAGGTGATTCCAGGACATACAGTTGCATTTAATTGGATTAAATGAAAGAGGGCTGTGCAAGGTCATCTATCTCACTTTCTCCTCCAGAGCCATCTGGGTCCAGTGGCCAGATATAGTTCAGGATGACTGGAGATGGCCCTCACCTTTGATTGAGTATCAAGATTGATAGACCAGGGAAGTCCCATAAATATAATTTGCCTTGATTTTTAGCAAAATAATTTCATGTTCAGCATAACATGAACTGGCAAACAGTACAGCTAGGTGTTTTCAGGGCTAATTGAATGACTGAATTTAAAGAACCATAATTAATAGATTTATGTCAACTCAAAAGAGGTTATTGATAGAGGGGATCTATGGTTTGGACTTATGATGTTTATTATTTTCAAAAATGACACAGCACCCATTCTGGAGCTATTTCTTCTCCAACTTGGAATTCTCATAATGCAAGTTGGGTCTCCAAGAGGGCAATTACTACTTCAGGTTCAAAGGCTCTCCTGAAGCTTTAGTTCACAAACCCCTCTCCACATTGGTTCTGTTTTCTTTAATAATCATCTAGTAGATAGGATTAGCTCAAAGCAGAAATATTTATCAAGATGTCAGAATAAGAATAGTAGCTAAATAAATAAACAAATGGACGATATAAACAAATAAATGAAGGAAGGAAGGAATAAATAAAAGCCTTTTATTTTCAGAATACATACAAAGATAGTTTTCAGGATCCACCCTTACAAAACTTTGTGCACCAAATTTTTCTCCCTCCTTTCCCCTTTCCCTTTCCCTAGATAGAAAGTAATCCCATATCTGTTAAACATATGCAATTCTTTTATAGGTATTTCCACATTTATCATGCTGCACAAGAAAAATCAGCTTATCATTTCTTATAGCACGATAATATTCCATTACATACCTATACCACAACATATTCAGTCATTCACAATTGATGGGCATCCCTTCTATTTCCAATTCTTTGCCAGAACAAAAAGAATTGCTATACATATTTTTTGTATATGTGGGTTCTTTCTCTTTTATGAGCTCTTTGGGATACAGATCCTATAATTTTATTACTGGATCAAAGGGTTTGCACAGTTTTGCACAGTTTTGTAGTTCTTTGGGTATAGTTCTAAATTGCTCTTGTGAGTATTTAGGTGGGACATTTAGCTATCTACAAATATTGAAAGGGCTATTCCACAGAAAAAAGATTAGACTTGTTCCCTCATGTTTAAAGGGCAGGCCTAGGATGGAAGCTGCAAAAAGGCCGATTTAAATCTGATTTGAGGAAAAACTTCCTGCCCTATAGGTTCCATTTCCCAAAGTGTAACAGCTTACCTCAATTTGCTATGGCCACAACCTCCTTCTCCCCATTAGAAGTCTTCAAATAAAGACTAAAAAAATGTAGTTGAAGGGACTCTTATGCAGTTACAAATTGGACCCAAAGTCCTCCGAAGTCTGGTTCCTTCCAGTTCGGAAATTCCGGCATCTGCAAGAAAGCACCGAGCTGACTCAGTGGCTCTGGAGCTATGGGGCTGCTGGGGAAAGCCCTGTTGGAAATCTCACAGGGTAATGAGACAAGTCCACCACATGCTGGCAGAAGCCTTGAAAAGTAACTGAGCCAGAAAGAAGATTGTTGATTCAGAGCCTGGGAGGCCAGAGCACCAGGCACAGAACTCTGCAGAATCTGCCCTGGTGCTCGAGATACAGCCTAAACAGGTGCTCTGGCTGCAGGGCATGTGCCTGATGCCATTTGAAAATATCTTTCAATGGGATATTGCATTTTCTCTTGGCCCCTCGGTTGGCTATTCCAGGCTTTAGAGCTGGAAGGAAAACTGAAGCTCAGAGAGGGGCCCATTGTCACATGGTACCGGGCAGGGGACTCAAACCCAAGTCCTCTTGTTCTTCCCACTGCATGGTCTAGCAGAGGGATGCTAAAAGACCTTTCGTGGCTAGGTATCCACAGAGAATCATCTGAAATCTGAATTTCTAGCAACCTGAAGTGGCCGGGCCTTTCATTTGGAGGACATTATTAGAGCATTCAGTCATCATTTACATCTAAGTTAAATGTAAAATTCTTCCTGGAAGCCTGTTCCTGGCTTGGGGGACTTGGGGTGAGATGCAGGCAAATGCAGAAGGAAAATACAGTTCCATTTTTAAAACACCCTTTCCATTAATGTTTAGACCTTGCTTTTAATCATGGGAAGAACCCTGGGCAGGATATCAGGGGACATGAGCTTGTAGCTGATGTCAGCCAATTCCTAATTAGAAAAAGGCATTCGGAGCCATAGATTCTCCATTTGTAAAATGAGTGGCTTTTCCTCAATGATCTCTCTAATCTCTTCCTGTCCAGATTCTCTATGGTGCCACATTTCCAAAAATCTGGATTTCTCTCACCAGTAGAGTATCATCCCCAAGGCTTTGGATTGCTCTTTAGGCAGTGGATCCAGATGGGGGAGGAACTGACATCAGGCAAACATCCTGGGCATTATAATACAGAGGTGATGTCGAGTTTCCAGCCTGGTACAGATATGACCCATATTCCAGATTCCTCCATTGGGAGGTAGCACTGGTGGATGAAATTCTGGATAGAGGGAATGGTGGAAGCAAAAGTAGGGAAGCAGGAAGTCATTGATTATGTGCAGGAAATGGCCAACTTTTCTGTCAACATGGAATGCAGAGTATGGAGATGGAAATAAGGCTAGAAAATGAGTTGGGAACAAAACATGGAGGACCTCGAATGTCAACTTAATAAGTCTGGGTTTTACATAATAGACACAACTGAATTTTTTGAACAAAGGGATAATGTAATCTGAGAAGTGTTTAAAGAAAATTAATTCTAGCAGCCTAATGAAGGAAGAGGGGAAAGACTAAAGGTAGAAAAGCTAATTCAGAAGCTAGATGGATGAGAAGTGAAGAGGACCTGGACAAAAATGATGCAATAGAAGTGGAGAGAAGGGTCCAGATATGGAAACTATTGTAGTAGGATCAACAGGATGAGTTTACTGACTGATGGAATATAGTCTGTCAGATGTGCTGAATTAAGCCTGCAAAGCCACAGGGGCCTGCAGCAAGAAAAGTGTGTGTGGAGAGGGGGGTGGAATCTGAGAGGAATTATGTATCACAGCTCATCTCATCTTGTTTCATCTTCTCCCTTGCCTCAGCTGAATCTTCATGATTTTAGATGAAAGGAGATGCGGAAAATGGCTCATAAAATATGTATTACAGCAGTGTCACCATCTATTCTCCTCCCCCCCAATATAACCCCTTTTGCTAAAACAATGCTCATCTATTTTGTCCCCAGTTTCAACATGAGTATTTTCTACAAATCCTCATAGATTTAGAATCAGAGGCCAGTTAGTCCTGAACTAGAATCCTACAGAATTTCAGAGTTGGGAGAGACCTGAGAAGTCTCTATTCCAATGTGTCTCTGAACAGTTCTCCCCTCTACAATATCCTTGAGATCATACTGTCTCCCTTTGAATATCTAGTGAAAGGAACTTATTACCTGTTAAGTCATCTCATTCTATTTTGGGACAGCTCTGGCAAAGAGAATGTTCACACTTCCTTTGAACTCTTTTAGTGTTATCTTGTTATAAGGGGAACTTTATGTATTCTGAAAGCATTAGGTTTAGTTTCAGGTGCCATATTTTAGGAAGGACATTGATAGTGGCCAGGATGAAAAAGACTGGAAAGCATGAGGAAAGAGTGTAGGAGCAAGGGATGGTTAGCCTAGGAAAGAGAAGGCTTAGAGGAGACATCAATTTAACTAATATTTACTATATATGATATTGTATTAGATCCCACAACTACAATAACAAAAATGCCTTTTGAGAAGCTTATAGTCTACCAGTAAGTATCTTTATATATGTGAAGGGTTCTCGTGTATAGGACTTGTTCTACTTGGTCTCTGATGGGTGGAAGTTGCATGGAGACAGTGATTCTATGTGAGAAAAAACAATGAACAATTTCCCAAAATGGAATGGGTGGTATGAAGAGGTAATGAGTCTTTGATTGTTAGAAGTCTTCCAGTAAAGTTGGATGACTACTTTTTTTCTTTTATTATTGTTAGAGATAACATTTTATTTTAAAGTAGTCAATCAGTGGAATAGGTTAGGTTCACAGGACACAGTAGTTAATGACTATAATAACCCCAGCTTCTAGAAAAAGAATTAATTATTTGACAAAAATTCTGGGAAAATTAGAAATTAGTATGGCAGAAACTAAGCACTCACTCACACCTAACACCCTATACCAATATAAGATCGAAATGGGTTCATGATTTAGATATAAAGAGTGATATTATAAGCAAATGAGAAGAGTTATTCCTCAGATCTGTGAGAAGGAAGGAATTTGTGGTTAAAGAATTACAGTACATTATGGAATGCAAAATGAGTAATGCCATTATATTAAATTTTAAAAGTTTTGTACAAGCAAAGCCAATGCAGATAAGATTAGAACAGAAACAGTGAACTGGGAAAAATATTTATATCCAAGGATTCTGATAAAGGCCTCATTTCTAAAATACATAGAGAATTGACCCAAATTTATAAGAAAACAAGTTATTCTCCAATTGCTAAGTGGTCGAAGGATATGAACAAGCAATTTTCAAATGAAGAAATTAAAACTATTTCTAGTTAAATGAAAAAATGCCCTAAGTCACTATTGATCAGAGAAATGCAAATTAAGACAACTCTGAGTACCTCTATATACCTCTCAGATTGGCTAAGATGACAGGAAAAAAATGATAAATGTTGGAGGGTGTGTGGGAAGACTGGGACACTGATACATTGTTGGTGGAGTTGTAAACTGATCCAACCATTCTGGAGACTAATATGGAACTATGCCTAAAGGGCTATCAAAGTGTGTATATCTTTGATACATCAGTGTCCTTAATGGGCCTCCATCCTAAAGAGATCATAAAAAGGGAAAAGGATCCACCTGTGCAAAAATTTTTGTGGTAGCAAGGAACTGGAACCTGAGTGGATACTGAATGGCTGAATAAATTGTGGTATATGAATGTTATGGAATATTATTGTTCTATGATAAATGACCAGCAGGATGATTTCAGAAAGGCCTGGAGAGACTGACATGAACTGATGCTGAGTGAAATGAGCAGGACCAGAAGAACATTGTACATAATAACAGCAATATTGTACAATGATCAATTCTGATGGCTGTGGCTCTTTTCAACAACGAGTTGATTCAGGCCAGTTCCAATGTTCTTGTGATGAAGTGAGCCATCTGCACTCAGAGATATGAATGTGGGGACTGAGTTTATCTTATTCATTTTTTTTTCCTTTTTGATCTGATTTTTCTTGTGCAGCATGATTATTGTGGAAATATATATAGAAGAACTTCACATGCTAATGTATATTGGATTACTTGGGGTGGGAGGAAAGGAGGGAGAAAAAATTTAGAGCACAAGATTTTGCAAGGATGAATGTTGAAAACTACCTATGCATATATTTTGAAAATAGAAAGCTTTAAAAAAAGATACTATTTTCCCAATTACAAGTTAAAACATTTTTTCAACATTTAAAAAAAGCTTTAAGTTCCAAATTCTTTCTTTCTTTGTTCCCTCCCACCAGACAGAAAGCAATCAGATAACAGTTATACACGTACAGTCATGTAAAATATGGATGATTATTTTCCAAGGATATCTTAGAGGAAATTCTATATTCAGGCAAGCTCTGAGATTCTGTAGTTCTAAATGAAAACTTCCTTAGGAGGGAGGTGACAGGGCAAATCATCCTTTCTTCAGCTTAGGGTTTTAAGAGTGATTTGGAATAAATGCACCCTCATTCATGAAGGGTGATCTTGGCTTTCCATAGCACACCCCTCAGTGTTCCTGAAAGAGGTAAAAAGTATCCTGGGCTAGAGAAACCAATGGCTAACTAGAGGAACTGACATTATATCTGACAGACACTATAAGTCTAGAGACCACCAGATACACTGACAGGGACCATCAGAACACTGAAATTTAGTCTTTCCAGAGAGCAAGAAGAGTTAATTCCTATTTCGTGCACAGGACAAAAAATTCTTCAGCAGGAAGCTGGAGTGGTAGAATTCACTTTCAGGAAGGAACAAAAAGCATCATTCTGTGAGCATGAGTGGCAAAAAAAACAAACAAAAAATCCATGACAGCTTTGCCTTGGGAGTGCAGATTCACAGTGAGAAGAAATGGAATATCAGAACAGAGCCCTCTCTGCCATCTCTGGAGCTGCAGGCATGAGGGATTTCATCTGCCAAGCAGCTCTCCCTGCTAATCACAGCAAGATCTCCAAGCAGACCTTGTGGGGAGTGTTGATTAGCTCAATCTCATTTTTCTTTAAAGGCGAGCCTTCAGAAAAAGGGAGCATCAATGATGGATTGTTAGTTAGGTCCCTCCTCCAGCATGCCTGAAGCCCTCACACCATTGTCCAGGAGTGACATCTTTGGTTTTAGCCAATGGTCCTTCATGAACAGAACTGCTTTACATGGGGTCAAATCACTCTGTCCATCCAGTTATCTGATATGATTGCTGACAATTTTATTTGAATCCAATCTGGTTCTTGTCCATGTCTTCCTCATTCGCCTTGCCCAAGGAAACATATCACAAAGAAATAGGGTATTTCCCATATAGACAATTTGAGTCTCTGGTTACTGTAATTCCATCTACCCACTCATCTACCCACTCACTCATCCAATCCTTCTTCCATCCATCCATCCATCTTTTATTCATTCACAGAATCAAAATTTCACAGCCATTCATCAGACAAACATGAATTAAGTGCTTGTTGTATGCAGACCCTTAATGAGCTTACAATTTAGTGGAGAAGGCTGTAAATAAGACACAGGGACAAGTAACTACAGTGTCTGGACAGATGTGATAAATGCCATATTTGGAGCAGGGTGGATTGGGCAGAGGGATATACAAAGCATTAGGATGTTCTGAAAATAAGGCTGGTTTAAGGATTAGGTGAAATTTGATTTGGCAGTAAAGAAAAGGTAGGATTACAAAAGATGGCTATGTTGGGAGAGCATATGTGATCTCTCATGAGCACCTTAAAAGAAAGAACTATCTTCTGTCTTTATCTACAGCACTGAAGATCATACTTAGCACATAGAAGGCACTTAATAAATGCTTATTAGGGGGCAGCTAGGTGGCGCAGTGGATAGAGCACCAGCCCTGAATTCAGGAGGACCAGAGTTCAAATCTGGTCTCGGATCCTTGACACTTCCTAGCTGTGTGACCCTGGGCAAGTCACTTAACCCCAGCCTCCAAAAAAAAAAATGCTTATTAAATGATTGGCGAAGTGTTCTAGGAGTAGGAAATAGCACAGGCAAAAGCCCAGAGGCAGAGAACTATAGCTTATAGTTTTATTTGACTATACTATCAAGTATGTGTATGGAAGCAGAAGAAAAAAAAACTTGTAAAATATTTTAGGACCAAATTGTGAAGACCTTTAAATGCCTAACTAAAGCATTTAGGCTTTATATGGTAAGCAACAAAGAGCCCTTGGTGATGTCTGAACAAGGAAACATACAATAATAACAATAAAAACAACAAACAACAGCATTCGTATAGATTCTACTATTTACAAATATTATCTTATTTGATCCTCAAAACAAACTGTGGGATAGGTGCTTTTCTTATTCTCCATTTTACAGTTGAGAAAAATGAGACAAACAGAAGTTAAGGATACATATTGAGATGATAAGTGAGACTGGATTTGAATTCAGGTCTTCTTGACTCCAGACCCAGTATCCTATTTACTGTCTCACCTAGGTAACTCGGAATATGGTCAAAGGGATGCTTTAGAAAGATTCATCTGACCACATGTAAAGATGGATTGGAGGGAGAGGAGTTTGGAAGCAAGACCAATTAGGAGGGTTTTGCAGTAGCACATAGGAAAGCTGGCAAGTGTTGGGTTACGGAAAAACTAATGGGAATGGGAAGGAAGAGATAGATGGTGGGAGATATTGGAGGGCAAAATCCACAAATTTTGGTAATTGATTGGATGTGGGGCTGAGGAGGAGAGAACAACATCAAACTCTCAGATTCTCAGCCTGGTTGACTGGCAAGATAGTAATAACACAACTCACCAAACAGTCAAATCAGAAAGAGGAGCAAGTTTTTTTGGGGGAAAGGTCTGGAACATGTGGAGTCTGAGGGGGCTGAACATCTCCTGGTGCAGATGTGGAATTGGGTTCATGAGAGAGATTAGGGCTAGAGGTGATATTTGGGAGGGTTTGCTTAAAAGAGATGTTGTAAGGTCATGAATAAGAGACAAGAGCAGAGGGCTATGTGAGTGCATATATAGGCACATTAAGGGAATGGGAAAAGGTTAAGGAGACTTCATAGTCTATCTGAGGAGAAAAAACTCACGCAAATTTGAATCAATACATGAAAGATTAGTACTAAGTGTTAAATTCTAGAGAATGGACCATATTAAAGATGGGAGCACAGACTAAACCTAGCTTTCCATTCCTTTATCACTAGTCATTAGAAGTTTTCTGGAAGCTCAGCTGTTCATCTGACCAATTGTTGGATGTGTAAGATAATAAGTTTTCCCAAAAATGGAAGTGTTCAAGTAGCAATTGGGCATCTCTCCTTTATTTCTGCTCATATGAGTAAAAAATCCATATATTTACTTGCTAATTGGATGATTTATTACCTTCCTCAGGGCTCTGGGTTTAACAGGATAATGTAGTGGTCTAAAAATATTGAATGTGTGGGAAAGACCACGAAGGAGATAGATTCATGATATTCCAGAGAAGACACATTATCTGTCAGTAGTGTGTATACTAATTAGTGCTGAGTGTTACAGAGAAAGAGGACAGAGGGGGAGAAAGGGAATAGAGAAAGGAAGAGAAAGATAATGACAGAAGGGGAAAAAAGAGAGAGGGGGAAGGGAGGGAGGGAGAGAAAAAGGGAGAGAGGAAGAGAGAGAGAGGGAGGGAGGTAGGTAAGATGGGAGTGAAGGTGGGAGGGAGGGAGAGAGAGAGGGAGAAAGAGAAGAAAAAAGAGAGAGACAGAGAGAATATTGTGAAGTTATGAGGGATGGAAACTTCAATACATTTGGAATCATAGAATTCTGAAGTAGGAAAGGATTTCAGTGACATCGGTGATTCAGTGACAATCCAACATATGCCTGATCATACATATCAGCATGCCCAACAATTGATCATCCAGCCTTTATTTGAAGACCTTCACTGAGAATGTGTTCTTTACCTCTTGAAGCAAACCATTCCACTGTGAGAGAACTCTAATTATTAGGAAGTCTTTCCTGCTTTCAAGCCTGGATTTGGCTTTTGATATCTTCCCTTATTGTTTTTAGTTATGCCTTCTAGGGTTATCCCTTTAAATGCCCTTAAACTCAAGTCCTAACCTTTTTTCTGAGCTCCACTACCATCTCTTAATTTAACTATAGAACATCTCCCACTTGTGTGCACCACCAGCAACTTAAAATCAACATGCATGTCTAAAAACAAGTTCATTATATTCCTCGGTAGTAACATATTATATTAAGTTGAAGACTAACTCTTTACTTTTTGTTTTGTTTTGTTCTTTTGTCAAGAATCCGCATAATATATATATATATATACATATATATATAATATATATAAGAATGCTGTGTAATATATATATGGAAATGCTCATTTGATTTGATGTCTAGAAAGTTCAGAATGAAAATAAAGTAAAATGGGGGGAAGCCCAAGAAACAATATAAAGCATAAACAAATAAATACAAAGAAAGTAGAAAGTGGAAGGATAAACAAATGGGTGACTGAATGAATAAACATGTTGGCTAATTGGATAGATTAATAGATGGAGAGGTAGATGATAGAGATAAATATAGATATGTGTTAGGTTCTTACTAAGTGATCATTAGCACTTAGTAAGAACCTAACAGATAGGAGTGGACAGATATAGATATTGATAGATACAGTTAGATAGGTAGATAGATAGATAGATAGATAGATAGATAGATAGATAGATGGATAGATAGATAGATAGATAGATAGATAGATAGATAGATAGATAGAGAGATAGATATAAAGAGAGATATAGGGATAGTAGGTAGATAGATAGAAAATGGATGAAGGGATTGGATTAGATAATTTCATTGATCATTATATAGTATTGTTGTTGTATAAAATGACCTCTTGGTCCTGCTCATTTCACTCAGCATCAGTTCATGTAGGTTTTTCCAGACCTCTCTGTGTTCATCCTACTGGTCATTTCTTATAGAACAATAATATTCTATAACATTCATATACCATAATTTTTTCTCTAACTGATGGGCATCCACTCAGTTTCCAGTTTCTTGTTACCACAAAAAGGGCTGCTACAAACATTTTTGCACATGTGGGTCCTTTTCCTTCCTTTACGATCTCTTTGGGGGTGAAACAAGGTTGGGACCTGATATATTGTTGGTGGAACTGTGAAGGGATCCAACCATTCTGGAGAGCAATTTGGAACTAAGCTCAAAAAGTTATCCAGCTGTGCATACCCTTTGACCCAGCAGTGTTACTATTGGGTTTATATCCCAAAGAGATCTTAAAGAAGGAAATGGACCTGTATGTGTAAGAATGTTTGTGGCAGCCCTCTTTGTAGTGGCCAGAAACTGGAAACTGAATGGATGCCCAGCTGGAGAATGGCTGAATAAGTTATGGTATATGAATGTTATGGAATATTATTGTTCTGTAAGAAATGACCAGCAGGATGATTTCAGAAGGGCCTGGAGGGACTTACATGAGCTGATGCTGAGTGAAATGAGAACCAGGAGATCATTATACACAGTATTAATACGACTATATAATGATCAATTCTGATGGATGTGGCTTTCTTCAACAATGAGATGATTCAGTTGTCCAGTGATGAAGAGAGCCATCTACATCCAGCGAGAGGTCTGTGGGAACAGAATGTGGACCACAACATAGCAGTCTCTCTCTCTGTTATTATTTGCTTGCATTTTGTTTTCTTTCTCATTTTTATTTTTCTTCCTTTTTTATCTGATTTTTCTTGTATATCAAGATAACTGCATAAATATGTATACATATATTGGATTTAACATGTATTTTAACATATTTAACATGTATTAGACTACCTGCCAGCTAGGGAAGGGGGTGGAGGGAAAGGGGAAAATTTGGAACAAAAGGTTTTGTAAGAGTCAATGTTGAAAAAATTATCCCCACATATGTTTTGTAAATAAAAAAGCTTTAATAAAAAAAAAAATTCTTTGGGATATAAGCCCAGTAGAAGCACTGCTGGATCAAAGGGTATGAACAGTTTGAAAGCCTTCTGGGCCTATTTCCAAATTGCTCTCTAGAATAGTTGGATCTGTTCACAATTCCACCAACAATGTATCAGTGTCCCAGGTTTCCCACATTTCCTTCAACATTTATCATTATCTTTTCCTGTCATTTTAACTAATCTGAGAGGTGTGTAGTGGCACTTCAGAGTTGTCTTAATTTGCATTTCTCAGATCAATAGTGATTTAGAACCTTTTCATATGGCTAGAAATGATCCCAGTTTCTTCATCTGAAAATTGTCTATTCATATCCTTTGACCATTTAGGATTAGATGATTTCTAAAGACCTTTCCAGCTCTAAATCTAGGCTCCAATAATCATACTTAAAATTACATTTAGGAACTTGTTCAATGGCATGGCTGATGCTGATGTTCTGTAACATTTGAATACTGTGCTAGTTTGGACCCATCTGGCATGATGTTGTGGGATGACAGCCTTGTGTAAGGACACTGCTCATGTGATTGATTGAACATTCCCATTCAAATAGCAATGGCCCTCCTGCGCCATTCAGAGGTAATTAGCCCCAATGGAACACCAGACATGTACAGGTGACAACCACATGTGTTAAATAAAGCTCCCATGTGCTGTAGCGGTTGACTCACTTTGTCAGAGGCTGAGGAAATATTAAAAATGGTGTGTTGGTCATTTTCTGTACTTCCCCTATGCAGTTCTAGGCTATTCTCTTTCTGCTGGTTAACTCCCATAGGAGCAATGAAAACTTAGTCAGTTAATTACAAGAAGCCCAGGGTCTGGCAAAGCACAGCTTGCCAGCTCACTGGCCTGTCAGGTTCCTGCAAGCTGGTTCCCTTGGGGGCTTAATTAATACAATTATTTTGGTTTTGTCCAACAAGGATGGACTTGGAACAGATACATTCTGGAATGGCAGAATCCCTGAACCTCAGAGCTCAGGAGGGAGCCAACTTGATAAACCATTGGCTCTAGTCTTCTGCCCTGGATAAAAGGAATCATTTCTTTTGAGAAGATCTCGGTGGACCCTTACTTGAAACAATGCCTCAACCATCACTCTCTCTTCAATTTCTCATGATTTGGCTTCTTTCCCTCTCTGTCTCTACTCGAGTTGCTCTCTTAATGACCTTGGAATTGCCAAGTCCTGTCATCTTTTTTTTTTCTTCTTCTGCCTTTGTTCTCTTTAACTTCTCTGCAATTCCTGCCACTGGCTATACCCAGACCTTAGGGTCTAGGTTTAGACTCTTCCTTAGGCTTCTATCACACACTACTCTTAGGGTTCTCTTCCTATAACTATGAACACTCCTGTCTCTTTTGCTAGTTACTCATCTTCCTCCCATTCAATCCTGAAATATTAGAGTTCTCTAAGATTTTGTCTTCAAATATTCTCTTTTTCTCCATTTCCTTTTCCCCTACCTCCTTTATTTATTTTCTCCTTTCCCTTCTCTTTCCCTTCCCTCTTAATCTTTCTTGTCTCTTCCCCCCCTCTCCCTTCTCTTTCCTCCCTCCCTCTATGATCTCATTCACTTCCATGCCTTCAATTATCACTTCCATATAAATTACTTCCAAATTCATAACTTTGGCCCTAACCTGCCCCATAAAGTCCATGTCCACATTTCTATATTCTGAAATCACCATGACCAATCTCACCATCTTTCCCCCACTCCTAACTTGCCCACCTCTTAACTTCATGTTATGAAGTTAACAATACTTACATTGTACTTAGTGTCCCAGAATTCCTTCATCCCCTCCAACATTCATCATTCTCTTTTCTTGTCATCTTAGCTATTCTGAGAGTATATGTAATACCTCAGAGTTCTCTTAATGTATACATTACATTGTATTAAGAATGTATTAAGTTCTGAGCCTCAGTTTTCTAATCTGTAAAATAGGAATAATAATAGGAATTTACTTTTGTAAATGTGAAGCTAATTTCATCGCATTTGTTACATCCACTCTCTCCTTTTTCCAGTCTCAGTGCCGTCACCCTAGGTTTGGCCCTAAATCTGGGCTAGTACAATAACCTCCTACTTGATTTCCCTATCTCTAGCCTCTTCCCTTCTCAAATCCATCCCTCAGCTAACTGCTAATCTGCCTACTGTCCAAATGGTGATGATAATAATAAACAGCATTTATATGATGCTTTAAACACTTTTATAAAGCGCTTTACAAATTTTGTCTTATTTTATCCTCACAACAATCCTGGGAAGCTGATGTTATCATTATTCCCATTTTACAGATGAAGAAAAGGAAGCAGACATTGATTTACTCAGGATTATATGGAAAGCAAGTACTTGAAGCTGGATTTATATTCAGATTTTCTTGACTCTAAGTCTAGCTAGCTGTCTACTGCATACCCCACTTCTTCTATAATCTCTCCTCTCTCCATATTTCTTCTCTCCAATGTACTTAGAAAGATTTGAACTTGTAATATTTGTGTGCATTTGTCATCCTTCTTCAAGAGCAAAAATTGTTTTATGTGTCTCTGTATCCCAGGACGGTGCATAAGTCCTTGTTTAGAATAGGTATTCTATAAATATTTGGTGAATTGCCTTGACTCTCCAGGAGACAGGAAGGTGAGAGAAAAGAGAAGAAGGATTGGAGGGGGGGGAAATAAGGCAGGAGGGACAGGGAGCAGGGAAAGGCCTAGAGAACAAGGTCAAGGAGAGAAAAAAGGACAGACTGAGAGTAAAGGAGGGAGGGAGAAAGAAGAAAGAAGGGGAGGGAGAAGGAAAAGGGAATAGGATAGTTAGGAGAAAGGTTTTAGAGAGTTCAAAAGAAGAGAGAGATGAAAAAGGGATGGGGGACAGAGAAAAAGGGGGAAAGGGGGAAAGAAATAAGAGAAGGAAGAAGGAAAGGAAGAAAGAGGATGATAAGAAGGAAGGGAGGGAGGAGGAAAGGGCAGAGGGCCAAGAGAAAGAATTAGAGAGAGGAAGAAAGGGGAAAGGAAGAGGGGAACAGAGAGATTCAGAGGAGAGGTGATAAGACAAGGGGAGTGTGTGTGTGTGTGTGTGTGTGTGTGTGTGTGTGTGTGTGTGTGTGTGTGTGTGTGAAAACAGACAGAGAAAGGCTAGCTTTTCAGTATTCCAGCTCCCTTTCTATCTCTAAGCTCCCTTAAACTCTCTCTCTTTCCTCACAAACCAAGAACCGACAGATTTCTCTCCCAAGCCTCAATGTTAGGGTGATGATACTATGACTCCCTGACGCCCCCCACACTCAGTCCAGGAAAATGAGCCACATTGGACCAAGGGAGAAGAAGAGCCCCAGGGAGGGAATATGAGGGAGCTAAAGAATACAATTGTGAATGGAGGTTATGGAAGTAGGATATATTCAAGATGGAAAAGAAATTTCCAGACAAGCTAACAAGGGATTTTCAAAAAGCCTGAGGAGAGTCAATAAAAAGGGGTGAAGAAATGTTTTCTATGCCTTTGACTGTTTTTAAAAGCAAGGAAAAAACCCAGAGACTGGAGCTATTCCTTTTCCTGGGGATGCTTGCCAGCGTAGGGAAGATGAACTATTAGCAAAGACAGGCTTGGATCCCCACCCCCATAATCTAGGTTGGGGGAGGGGAGCAGTCCTTAGCTGGGGGGATGGGGCATGGTAGGACATAGCTTCAATTAGAGAGGAAGGAAGGGCTGCACATCTTCCTCTGATGTGGGAACCCAGAAAGAGCTCCAAGTCAGAAGTGAGGGGAAGGATTTTTGGTTCTGCCCTTATCAGCTATGTGACCTTGCCTCCTGGGGCTATTGTTAAGAAAAGCTTTGGGAGAGAAAAGCACTATATAAATAAGTTATTATTTTTTTTTACAACCATCATCATCAGAATCATTATTATCATCATTATTATTAGTCTAATCCTGGGTGAGAATTCTAGCTTCAAGGAATTTCTGCTTTGGCTTGGGATATGAAGTATGCATTCCATCAACAGGAAATACATTCAGAATTTCCTATGCAATTAAAGTGGGTTTTGTTTTGCTTGGTTTTGGGTTGTTGGTGGGTTTTTTTTTGGCCCTGCCAATCATTGAGCTAAAAGGTATAGTTAGGTAACCATTGGTGACTATTGTCTCCATTCCCAACCAGACTCCCAAGTGAATAGCATTACAGACTCTATGGTGAGAGAATCCAAGGGAGGCAAAGAACATTCTTGGGTCGTGCAGCTGCCTCCTTTTACTCAGATCGACATCATTTCTTGGTATCCTGGCTCCATTTCCTTATCTATAAAATTAGGGGTTTGGGTTAGATGACCCCAGTTTCAAATCTACGCTCCTAGGATCCTATTTCGAGGGAATAGTGCCTTAGAGACCATCTGGTCCAACCCCGTTATCTTACTGAAAAAGAAGCCAATAGAAGAGTTGAAGTAATTTGCCCCAAATCTCAGAACTAGGAGTGGAATCCTGATCTATTGATTGCAAACAAGTGGCATGCGAGAGCGTTGGAGGGGTTGGATTTAATGATTTCTTAATATCGGTGCCAGCTCTAAAGCAGTCATCCCACAATCCTCTCCTCATCGTGTTCCCTTCACAGTTCTTCTAAATTTGAGAAATTGTGATGCTGTGATTACCAGACCATGTTCTACAAGAGAGAGATTGGAGAAGAACAATATTCAAAGTCCTATTGTTCTTTGGAAGAAGTTGGACAGAGGCATAGTTTGGGCTCTGCTAACTCAGCTGGTTTCAATCCCTTTCATCTGATTTCCCCTTTATGAGAAGGAATTTGGGACTGATGGGGACCCTAGAAGTCATGCATCCTTTCTTGGTTGGAGAAGACAGATCCATGCACCCCATCCCCTCTCAGAGCCACAAGAGTTTCCAGCAAAGTGTTTCTGGATCATTTTCTTTCTCTCTCTATTTCTTTACCAATTGTTCATTAACACTGAAAGTTCTCAGACAGTTCTGCATCTTTCTCAGTGGGGACTGACAGCATAATCTCTTACTTAATCTTTTTTTAAAAGGGCCACTTCTTCCCATTTCCCTTTCCAAATATTTCAAATCATTTGAAATAACAAACGTTCTGGACGTTAAGTTTCCTTGCAGCCTCTCAAACCGAGTAAAAAACTTGAAAATCATTGGCTTTGAAGTGCTCTAACACTGAAGCTTCTACCTCCTTAATTAACTCCCTTGCTTAGTGTTGCTCTGTTCCATCGCTGTCTTTCAAACATGGTGCTGAATCCTTTTTGCACATGTTACTTCTCATAGTAGTTGCTTTTGCTGTTCCCTTAGCTCTTGATCTCTCAGAGTCCAGCAGAGAAGCCACCTCTGGCACAAAGCTGATTATCATCCCTCCAAGCCTCTGGGCACTTTAGCAGTCCAAGTGGGTGTGGATCCAGATGTCTGAGCAGCTGTCACTGGTTCTACATAGTACAATATAGTCTGTTCTTATTGAGTTCTATTCAATACATCTTTATCAGTGTAGTCTCATGTTTAGCCACATTGTGGGGAGAGAAAAGAAGGAAGGAATACAATCTGTACCCTCAGAAAGCTCTGTGTTGGGTTTGGGAAACAAACATGACGGTGTCACCAGGATCCCCCTTCCCAGGACGATACACCTGCCATCTGTAGAAGCGTGAGCCAAAGGATTTCCACATGTATATTCTAGCCCACTTGAGTACACATAACGACACAAGATGTTCATTGGAACAATTTTGACTGTTTGAATGACATTGGGAAAGGCAAGTTCCAAGTGGCTAATTAACATGGATATGTACATAACTATACTGTTAACTAGGTGGATTTTGACCAGGGCTTTAATCCCATAGGCAGCAACACCAGGGAAAGGAGAAGTTCACGTCTTTTTGTGGAGATCACCATTTGTATGTCTTCCACTCCTCCTGGTTCTGGAGTTACTAGTCCATTCATTACTTCCAACCACCAACTGAATTTTCTTCGGGTTCAAGAATCCTAGTTATAATTCTGGCATGGACACTTTAAAAATCAAATCTAAAATTCTCTGACTTGATGATTCCTGTTTAAAAATCAGGTGTAAATTATAACTTATTCTCATGTTAAGAAACTTGCTCTAACAACAAACTATATTTCTGTTGCCCATTTAGATTTCCAAAGTTTTTTCCTCACAAAGATCCTAAGATTTGTGTCATGCAAATATTTATATTTCCATTTTATAGATGAGGAAATGAAGACTCTGAGAGATTCAGTTCACTTGTTCCAGGTCCCTTAACTAGTAAGCATTCGAGCTTGGATTTGAACTGCATTCTCCTAACTCCCAGTCTAGGAGAAATTGAGTCTGTCCACCAATCTGTATCACTTCTACCTTCAACCTGGTTATTGTTATTCTTTCTCAAGACTATGCCATGCCTCCTTCTTACTCAAGTAAATCTTCACAGCCTTTGGCCAGAAATAATGGCATTCTAATCTGGAAATTTATATTAGTAAACACCAATATGAATAGTATGGACTCTAGGCTATTATTATAAACTTGGAGGAGTATCAGAGTAGGCTGAAGGGAAAGGAGATCGGAAGAGTGCTTCATGAAGCTTGGCTTGACCTAGAAATGTGAGAAAAGGCACAGGGGCAATCCAAGAAAGTGAATGAACTGAGCAAAGCACAGAGAAATATGTTACTGTGTCCATCTTCTTTCCTTCTTGTCCCTGATGGGTACCGAGTACCAGGCTGTATGTTCTCACAGAGTCCTTCTAAATATAGTTACAGAATCGAGATCCAAAAACACCATGATAGGATGGAATAGTCAGATAAAGTTAATGAGATTAAATTTGATAGAGATTAATGTAGCAGCACTGAGGTTCAAAAAATAAACCATGCAAATATAAGATGAGTGGGGTGTAGACAAATAATAGTTCATGTGAAAAAAATCTAGGTGTTTTAGGGGAATTCAAGGTTAATATGAGTCAATAGCATGACATGATTATCATAAAAGACCAGCGAGACAACACACACTTTTTCTGCCCTCTTCTCTAACCAGACAGTGAGTATTGATCGGGTACAGTTCTCAGCAAAAGAGTTTCAGAATTGGTCAATAAGGTGGATAATCATAAGTCAAGAGGCAGCATTTGTAGCATACAGAGGGCTGAACATGGACAGTGAAAAGATCTGGGTTCAAGTCTAACCTTTGATACATATTGGTTGTTTGACCTTAAGCAGTCATTTACCTCTCAGTCCCCTAGGTAACTTTCTAAGAGTTACCTAGGTTGCCAAATAATTGCTGATCTGCATTGGCTAAGGGATTTTTCTTGCTTGGGAGATGTCTACTTCAGTGATTAACAGATAAGAGTTTTCCACCTTCCCCCATTCACAACCCCCATCCAAAGCATCCAAAAGAGTGACGAGGATGATGGGAAAATGGAGACCAGCCCATGTAGGAATCACCTGAAAAAACTAGGGATGTTTATTTTGAAAAACAGAAGACTCAAGAGCAAAGGAGCATATATTAGAGACAATGTAGAAAAATGTAGTCTTGGAAGGAGACTCAACAAGGTGGCCTCTAATTCCATTCTATCTCTAAAAGTTTTCAATCTTATAAATAACTTCAGACTGGTATAATCTGGCCCCTTGTAGTACTAGAGTTCCCAGAAACGAGGTTTATAAGATCTCCTTATAAACAAGCTCAAGGGTGGAACAGAGTCACTCACTAAATCAGACAAAACTGGTGTGATTGATGAAATCACTGATAAAAATTGACTTTTGCCAAATCAGGGGCTCATATTCAGGAGAGGAGAGCTGGACAAGAGACGAAACTGTATTGGGCAGGATCCGACCTTCTTGGGACCTCTCTTCTCAATCCCAAGAGCACATAAGTACTAGCCCTACGTCTGAGATGAGTATCCACTGCTAATACCAGTGCTGATAGAGAGGAGAATGATGGGATAGAATTGCAGAAGGGCCAAAGAATCTGTGTACTCTATCCTATATCTCTTTTACAATATCTCTGATAGTTATTTATCCACAACTTGAAGACCTTCAGTGAATAGAAAACAATATTAAAATTAGAGTCTCAAAGGCAATGTCCTCATTTTATAAATGGGGAAACTGAGTCTTAGAGGACTTGCTCAGAGGACCAATCTGCCTGATGTAGGGACTGATCTCACAAACACTGGTAATGAATGTGCACATTTCAGAATGTAGGATAAGGACAATGTACTTGACCTTGTCAAGAGCAGGATTTATTCTGCAAAGATGCTGAATAGAAATGTGTCTGTGGATGACGGCGTCAGCAGCACTGTGGTTTCAGGGAAAGGACAACCGTATCTCAGAGAGCCCATGGCTAATTAGATTGTCATCCAGCCAGGGCCAGGACTGAAGGCAAATTGCAGAGGGCTCCGCGCCAAGGAAGGTGAAGTAGGCTTGGCTGGGCCATCTTGATCCTGTTCCTTTCTGCTGCAGATGAAGTCTGCCCAGGCCCATAATACAGCAGCAACATCACAGCTGAGCAGGAGACACTCTCTTTTTTAAAATTTATAGAAACCTGTCTCTTGTAAGGCTCTTTGTCCATTCCCATCATGAAGTCATCATTAAAGCTGAGTAATGAATCAGTCTGATTTCTCCCTGGGGATGAATGAGATGATTCTCCCTCAGGATTAATGATCTCAATTCTCCCCCAGGATTAATGAGCCTCATCTTTCCACCCCTTCTTCCCTCCTGCAATTAATGAACCTTATTTTGCTCTTCTCCCCCCTCCCATTAATGACTTTGGTTTTCCCTTGCAGTTGAATAAGCCTGAGTTGCAGAAATGTCGATTTTAGTTCAATTTAAGGGAAAATTCCCTAACAAGTCAAAACGCCCCCCAAATAGAACAGATTGTCTTGTTGGAAGTGAGTTTGCCACAGCTGGGGCAGAAAGCTCTCTCCTTGGGTATACGTTGGACTAGAAACTTTTGCGGTACCTCCCAGTGCTGAGATTCTATGATTTAATGACTCTCAAATCTGGGCATTATAGAAATGAATTATACATTCGACATCTCTTTGGACCTCAGATTCCTCATGTATAGCCCAGATAATCCTTTCAGCATTAAATCTATTTTCCTATAATCTCGCTGATGTATATGGCTGTACATGCAAACCCTTCCACACAGCATGCACACACTATTGTACATATACACTCACAAGTCTGAGTACTTATGATTACATCTCTCTTCACATAAATGTTCTCACATCCACAAATATACACCCACACGCACAACACACGAACCCCACAAAGAGCCATTATTGTGTTGCCAATGATAATTTGCTTTGATTACTACTTGTTTGGAGGGTCTTCTATTTTGAACCAAAGGAAAAGAATTGTCTAGAAAAAAATAGGCTAGGCTTTTGAAGCGAGACTTTTTCCACAAATGAAATCATCAGACCCTACCTGACTCCCTGACCCAGAAACATCGGCACTCATTGTCTGTTGCCAGCCCAAGGATGTCTCAGTGTGTCAGGGCATCCTGTCCCCAGCCCAGGGACAGCTCAGAATGCCAGGGCATCCTGTCCCCAGCTCAGGGTGTCGAAGCTTCCATCCATCTGTCCCCAAGCCGTCATAGCTCTCAGAATAATGGTAGGAAGGAGCTGCTTCAAACCCAGAAATCCCAAACTCAGAATGAAGCAGGTTTTGTGAGCTGAGGTGGATGTCTATATTATCAGATTCCTTTCCATGGAGGCTAGCCCAAAATATTTAGAATATTAGATTGACAAAGCTCAAAGGAACCTTCAGAGGTCACTTAGTCCAATCCTGGCATTTTACATATGGGAAATCAAGCCCAGTAAATCCTTACTTGCCCTCAGGAAACTCACAGTGTGGAGATAGAGGGGAAGCGCGAATTAAGAAAGAAAGAAAGAAAGAAAGAAAGAAAGAAAGAAAGAAAGAAAGAAAGAAAGAAAGAAAGAAAGAAAGAAAGAAAGAAAGAAAGAAAGAAAGAAAGAAAGAAAGAAAGAAAGAAAGAAAGAAAGAAAGAAAGAAAGAAAGAAAGAAAGAAAGAAAGAAAGAAAGAAAGAAAGAAAGAAAGAAAGAAAGAAAGAAAGAAAGAAAGAAAGAAAGAAAGAAAGAAAGAAAGAAAGAAAGAAAGAAAGAAAGAAAGAAAGAAAGAAAGAAAGAAAGAAAGAAAGAAAGAAAGAAAGAAAGAAAGAAAGAAAGAAAGAAAGAAAGAAAGAAAGAAAGAAAGAAAGAAAGAAAGAAAGAAAGAAAGAAAGAAAGAAAGTTTGGATTTGGGCAATTGCTTAGAATTGCTGGTGGGACACTGGGGGAGATGCTCTATAAATATCTGTAAATGTAGATCTGGAGCTTGGGAGGGGCTGCAGATATAGTTTTGGGACTGGAGGCACTGCTTGCACTCCAAAGATGTCTCTGGCTCATCCACAGAGATCACAGAAACTGACAAACCAGGAGGTTGCATTGGCCACCCGCTGTCAGATGAGTGTTGAATCTCAATTTACTCCCCGGTACCCACAGCAGAGACAGCTCCACATCAGGACTTCATCTGATTCTAGTCACTCTGATGACACTGCAGAATCCTATCAGCCCTCTGCCAGGCAGAGAGCTGGGAGGTGGGAATGGATTTCAGTTTTAATAAGAGGGTGTCAACGGCAGTTGAGGCTGTCAATGACAACCTAAGGGAGTTATAGTTAGATATGGGACTGTTTGTTCTCCCGTCTCCTAGGGACTTGGTACTGTGGTCCTAGTTTCCAGTTCTTCCTATGCACCACCCTCCCCTTCATTTCTTGGTTGCTTTTTCCTATATCTCAATTTATCCTTTCTCTAGCTTCGTGTATTAATTTGCCCTGGGAAGCAGCAAGTTTTCCATCATTTTGGATATCCAGGTGGGATGATCATTTGTCTGGCATGTCCTAGAGGGAATTCCTGTTAAGGTTGGACCAGACGATCCTTATGGTCTCCTCTAACTCTGAGATCCCATGATTCTGTGGTAGTGTCCATCACCTCTCTGCCATCCAGATGGGCTTCTTAACATACATGTTTCAGCTTGAAAGGCAACATAGGCTAATTTTCAAAAGTAAAGAAAAATCTTTAGAAATGGAACATTCCACAGTTCTGCTTCTTCATTTCTATCTTAAAGGGTTATGATTTGTCACATTCAGGACTCTTTTATGTGTGCCAATAAACAAATAAATCAGCCAAAACAACAACAACAACCTGGATCCCTGCTGTGAAAACTTTTTCTTATGAGATTTTATTTTTTATTATTTAATAGTATTTTATTTTTCCAATTACATGAAAAGATGATTTTCATCACTTCGTTTTTGAAAGATTTTGAATTTCAAATTTTATTCCTCTTCTCTCTCTCTTTCCCCTTCTCTAAGATGGCAAGCAATCTGATACGGATTATTCATGTGCAATCACGTAAAACATATTTCCACATTAGTCATGTTGTGAAAGAAGAAACAGAGCACAAGGGGGAAAAACATTAAAAAGTGAAAATAGGATGCTTTGATCTGCATTCAGACTCCATCAGTTCTTTCTCTGTATATGGATAGTATCTTCCATGTGAAAACTTCTTAACAATAAGAGGTTCCTAGAGTGGAGTGGGCTGCTTCAGGAGGTAATGGGTTCTCCTTCCTTGGAAGTCTTCATTCAGTATATGACCACTTTCTGGGCTCCATTACCAGTGTCATTTCTCCCCTGCACGCAGGCTTGCAACTTAGGTGGTATCCTTGACTACTCGGCTCTCTCTCATCTCCCCTGTTCCAGTCTCCTCCCCTCCAGTTGCCAAGACTTGTCAACTAAAGTTAATTCTACCTTTAAAACATCTCTTATTTAAAACAACGCCCTTCTCTCCACTGCCACTGCCACTACTCTGGTGCAAAGTCTAAGCCTGAATTATTATCATAACCTGCTGCTTGGTCTTTCCACCTCAAGTGTCTCCTCACTCCAGTCCATCCTCCACTCAGCTGTCAAATTGATTTTCCTAAAGCACAGATCCGACTATTCTTCCTTCCCCTCATTTAATAAACTCCAGTGGCTTCCAATTACCTCCAGAATCAAATATAAAATCCTCTATTTGACTTTTAAAATCCTTTTTTATTTGTTCCCTTTCTACTTTTTCAGGGTTTTTTTTAATATCTCACTCTTCTTCACCTACTCTGTACTGCAATGACACTGAATGACTTTCTTAAAATCTTTTATAATTTGTCGCTTTTCTACTTTTTCAGGTTTTTTTTTTAACCTTATTCTTCTTCACCTACTTTACTCCAATAAGGACTTTCTTAGAAATCCTTTAAAATTTGTCTCCTTTCTATTTTTTCAGTGGTTTTTTTATATCTCACTCTTCTTCACCTATTCTTTACTCCAATGACACTGAATGACTTTCTGTTCTCCATCTCTGAACTCCTGGCATTTTCATTGGCTGTCTCCCATACTTACAATTCTCCCCTTCCTCATCTCCTGATTTCTCTGATCTCTTAAGCTAAATCCTTTCCTGATCCCCCTTAATGTTAGTGCCTTCCCTCTGAGGCTATTTATTGTCTCCAGCTTGTATATACATAGTTCCTTGCATGTTGTTTTTCCCCGAGTTCAGGGACTGGTTTTTGTCTTTCTGTGTATCCTCGGCACTTAGAATAATACCTGATACATAGTAAACTCCTTTCTTAAAAATAGAATTTCACTTCATTTTCAGATTTGCATTTTTAGTAACGTCTTAATAAGAGTTTATTGACTCGATTATTTCTAAGGCGTTTTAAGATATGCAAAGCAGTTTCCAATTAGGGTTGGACTAGATGAGCTGCCTCTCTAATCCTGTGCTTAGGTGAAATGCAGATGCTAGCAAAGGCCTTGCAGGCCACAGCAGGTTTCAGAGATGAGGCAAGGAGCCGAACCCTCCTAACCAGTGAGAGTGATTATGACCATATAGTAGAGGGGTGACACAGAGAAACGCTGGGCCCCGGGCTACAGCCAAGGTCAGGAGCTGGGTGGGCCACTTGGAGTCTGGGGCATTTGAGTCATGGAGGTCAGAGCAAGGTGAGGAGCTGAAAGCAAGCCAGCGGACAGCGGTCAGAGGGCATCGGAAGCTGAATCTAAGCCAAGTAGTGGGCAATACCGGGCAATGAGAAAGGCAGCACAGCTGGCCAAGCTGTGCACATCAGGAAGACAGTCAGAAAGCAGAAAGATGAAGATGTCTAGAGAGAGGCCGTTCCCTCTCTTCTACCCCCAGCCTAGCAGATCAGCAGGCAGGGATGAGTACCCCAGGAATGGAATCCAGACAACAGAAATTGGCACCTGAAGCAACAAGACCTTTGACTGAGGACATGCTCAGCCTCAGCTGGAAGCTGCCTCAGGCTTCCTCATACAAATTCCTCACTTGCCTTCTAGCTGTCACATGAGAAAAGGCTTTGAAGGGAAACTCGGCTCTCACTCAAGGCCCCTGCACTCCTAGATGTGCAAGGCCTGGTGGGGCCGTGATCATACTGGAATAGGCTGGGGGGGTCAAGACCCCACAATATGACTTAAAATTTGTATTATTATAAAAATAATATTTTGTGGAGGGTTTCATAAGTTTCATTGGATTACCAATAGGGTCCATTAGGGTTATTATTCCTGATAATGAGAGGGAACTCACGACCTATTTTAGGTTGTCTATAATCATTGGGGAATTTTTCTTTTTCTTTTTGAGCTTTTTGTTTGTTTATTTATCCAAATGTTTATCCAAATATCCCTTCCTCTCCCATGAGAAAAAAAAAGATGAAAAACAAAACCTTTATTACACTTATGCAGTCAAACAAAATAAATTAACTCATTTGTTGGGAATTTTTTTTCCTTTAAATCAAACTTAAATCTTGGAGTTTCATGGGTTACTTCCATGTGTGGTCCTACCTTTTGAGTCGTAAGTAAACAAAGTTTGTATGACAATCCTTCAAATACTTTAAGCTAATTATGTCCCTCTCCCCAACTCTTCTCTAAACTAAAGTCCTACTTCCTTCAGCTTTTCCATATATGACAAAATCTCCAAGCCCATATACCATTCTGCAGTCTTTGGATGTAGGCCATCTCAATGCCCTTACTCAAAAGAGATCCCTATAACCACACCCAACATTTCAGATGTGATCTGACCAGGGCAGTGTAACAACAGCTCTATCTCTCTCTCTACTTTGTAATTTGGTAACTACTTTGTAACATAATTGATGGTAGTCTGGGAAACTCCACTAGGTCTTTTTCTCTGGGAACCACTACCTAGCTTCTCTTTCCCAGTCTCCTTTGAAAGAAATTGATTTTTCGAATCCAAGTGCAGAATGTTAAATTTGTCTTTATTAAATATCCTCTTACTAGATTTGACCCAGTGTTCTAGCCTGCTGTGAGCTTTTTGGATCCCAATTCTGTCATCCAATATGTCGGCTGCCCTTCCTAGCTTCACACAATCTGTGGATTTTATAAACATGCCATCCATGCCTTTGGTCAAGTCATTAAATATTAAATGATATAAGGACAAGGAGAGATCCATACAGCATTTCACTGGGACCTTCTTCCAGGAATGGACCAGGAATGGCTTCTCTTGGATTTAGCCTTTCAATCAGTCCCAAAGACTACCCTGTTGCTTAACCAATATCTCTCCATAGTTTCCACAAGAATAACATGAGAGTATCTGGCAAGTGTTCTTTTTATAACATAGGGAAGATATGTTTATGACATTTCCCATGACCTCCCAGTCCAGAAACAAAATATAGATAGTCAGGGATGGCGTGCTCTTTGTTTGGGGGGAAAAAAGACCTTTAAATCAAATTCCTTTGATTTTTTATCACCTACATTTTTCAGTTTCCACAGCTCATACTCCCAGAGAGCAGTTCCTCTTCTCTAAGGATGCTAGAACATGGTCCATCTGAGATAAATGATACATCTTTGTGTACTTTAGAGCCCTAACTACATGCCTAATACTCTTAATTCTACTATTCTGTCTTCAGAGACCTTTAAGAAAGAACCTGATCTATCCACTCTCCTTCATTTCCCAGTTAAGGAAACTAGAGCCCAGATAAGTCAATTTAGGTCTCACAATAAAACAGTGGCAGGTTTAGGACTCAGGCCCAAGGACTGGGTAAGCACAGAAGAACATTTGCTTTTGAGGCAGAGGACTTGGACTCCATTTCAGCCTCTGACATTTATTAACCAAGACGTGGGACAAGTGATCTAGCTTTCCTGAACCTCAGTTTCATTATGAGGAAAATGAAAAGGTTGAGCTAGATGATCTTTAAGGCCTTTTCTAGGATCTTCTGATCTTCTGACTCCAAATTCAGACCTGATTCTGCTTCAACACACTTTAAAAAATATATAGTGACCCATTTGACCACTGGCCAATAACCCCATTGTGTATTCCTGAATTGTTTGGGGGCAGTTAGTGTTCTTACTGGGGCAGCTAGATGGCTCAGTAGAAAGAATGCTGGGCCTGGAATCATCTGAGAGACTCATCTTTGTGAGTTCAAATTAGAGACTTACTAGCTGTGTGTCCCTGGACAAGTCACTTAACTCTGTTTGCCTCAGTCTCCTCATCTGTAAAATGAGCTGGAGAAGGAAATGGCAACTGCTTCCAGTATCTTTACCAAGAAAACCTCAAATGGAGTCACAAAAAGCTTCATACAACTGAAACACTGAATATTATTAGCTTATTTTTATTGTTGCAAGCATTTATAAAATATTTTAAGGTTAACAAAGAGCTTTACATGTGTTATTTTACATGACACATTAAACTTGTAAAGTAGGTGCCATGATTATCACCGCCATTTTTAAATGAGGGAATTGAGGCTGAGAAAGGTTAAGTAACCCAGAATTACATATACAGCTTGTAAGTCACCAATTCAACACTGAAGCTCATGTCTTCCTGACACTAAGTCCAGGGCTTTATCCCCTAAACCCTCCTTATTGCCATGGAACATGGAAAAATACATATTTGAGAACCAACAGCTGCTGGATGATTCAGAGAGAGAAAGGGGGGGGGGGAGAGAAGGAGTAGAAGGGAAGGAGGAAAAGAGAGCCAAAACCAGAGAAAGATATAGATATACTTTTTTTTTTTTTTTTTTTTTTTTTTTTTTTTTTGCTGAGGCAATTGGGGTAAAGTGACTTGGCCAGGGTCACACAGCCAGGAAGTGTTAAGTGTCTGAGACCACATTTGAATTCAGCTCCTCCTGACTTCAGGGCTGGTGCTCTATCCACTGCACCACCTAGCTGCCCTTATATACATATATTTAAATAAAAACAGAAGTATAAAGAGAGGGAGAAGGAGGGAGAAAGAGAGAGAGAGAGAGAGAGAGAGAGAGAGAGAGAGAGAGAGAGAGAGAGAGAGAGAGAGAGAGAGAGAGAAATAGAGCTATAGAGACAAAAAGACAAAGATAGAGACAGAGACACAGAGAGGCAGAGACAGAGAGTGCACAGAAAGCTGTTGTAAAGAATAGTGGATGGGAGTATGGATTTTGAGCTCAAGTTCCTAGCTGCAAAGAGCTAGAGAGGGGGAGTCAACCAGTGTAGGCTCTGCTCCTCCCTGGGCCCTACTCCTCCCTTACTGGCTTGTTTAGACCCCTAGGCTGGACCTACAACCTTCTTCCAGGACTTGAATGTGCCCCCATAAGAGCTGCCTTGAGGAATCCTGATTGAAAAATCAGCTTCTCATTGGAAAGGGAAGAAGGAGGCATTCCCCCAGGGAGAGGAGCTCTTAACAAAACCCATCACGTATTGTCAACCAAAGGTGGGCTGTCTCCTCGTTATAAAGTTTTAAAAACAATTTGGGGAGTTCTAGCTTTTCAGTCAGCCAGAAGAGCAGAGATGGGAGTATCATACAATAACAGAATAAGAATTGTAAGGTACCTTAGGGGCCATCTAGTTCAACTTCCTCATTTTATAGAAAAGGAAATTAAGGCTCAAGATGGTTCAGTGATTAAGGTTTTCAGTATGTAACTTCAGGCTTGTTTCAGAATGATAAGAAGCCTGACATGTGACCTTCTTTCTTCCAGAGAAGGAAGGAAGGGAGGGAGGGAGAGAAGAAGGAAAGAAGAGAGAGAAGGGAGGGAGGGAAGGACAGAGAGAAAAGGAAGAAGGGAGGGGAGGAATGGAGGGAGAGAGAAAAGAATCTCAGGCTTATTTCTAAATGGTAAGAAGTCTGGCATGTGATCTTCTTTTTTCCAGGAAAGAAGAATGGCAGGAGGGAGTGAAGGAAGGAAGGAGGGAAGAAGGGAGAGAGGGAGAGAGGGAGGGAGGAAGGAAAGAGGGAAGGAGGGAGAGAGGGAGAGAGGGAGGGAGGAAGGAAAGAGGGAAGGAGGGAGAGAGGGAGAGAGGGAGGGAGGAAGGAAGGAAGGAGGAAGGGAAATAAGCATATATGAATATTTTCCAGCCACTGTGCAAAGTACCTTACGTATATTATCTTGTTTGATCCTCATAATAATGCTATGAAATAGATGCTGTTATTATTCCCAACTTAAAAGTAAGGAATTGGAAAAGACAGAAATTAAATGATTTGCCCAAAGTCACTCAGCAAGTAAGTATCTTGAGGCTAGATTTGAACTCAGATTTTCCTCAGCACATTATTCCCTGCGCTACCTCATTGCTCAGGGAAATGGGCCCAGGGAAGTGAGGAGGCCTCAGGGCCCCTTAGGACATCCACCAAAAATATAGAAAAGAGACTCGCTCTCCTTTTTCCCACCTGAGGCAGATCTGTGCCTCTTCCCCCATCTCCTTGCTTCTTACTCCCTTTGGTGGGAACTCAAGGAAGGGTCTTATATAGTCTAATCCCCTGCCTTCTTGTCATACTTTTTCTGGCCACAGATCGGCTGTCTCCCCATCGCTTAGCATCCTCCTCTCCCCACCCCAGTGATTCTGAATCCCCAGATCATGTTTTCCAAACCCCAAGGCCCATCCCTCGCTGCTTGGTCCCTTACGCCAGCCCCTCAATCCCACTTCCTCAAATGTCCCATGTCCCTACCAGCAGGTGAGACCCCAGGCTGACTTCGACCTGGCCCTCTTGTTGGCAGCCAGAGATTTGGGGTTAGTGTTACAGAGACTGCTGAAGGCTAAGATAATAGATGTCCCTCTGTTGTCATAAATAGCTCCCCAACTGTTTTCTCTTCCCAAGCCTCCTCACCCAGGGCAGGCCCCGCAAGGGAGGCCTCTCCAGAGCTGCCACAGAAATGCCCTACATATGCTGACGGCCCGGCAGATGTGCTAACTCGGAAGGGCTGGTGAGCTACTTTAATGAGCGCTGTTATTTTTAAAGTTATGTTTGGGGACCGGGGATGACAGGTGATCAATAATGCAGAAAGTTGCTTGGAGGCTGGAAGAGCTGAGTGCTGGAGTTGTCAGGAGGTTTGATTTAATTCTCTGCAGAGTAGGGAGAGTAGGGAGGGGAGAGAATGATGCCTTGGCCCTCTTCAGTCAATTCTGGAAGCACTTATTAGGCGCCTACTGTGTGCTAAGCACTGGGAATAGGGTCAGAGGAATATCTGTCCCCAGCCCTGCCTTTGAAGAGAACTGAAATGGATCTAAGCCTTACCTCAGGGACCTCACAGTATGGGAAACAGAAGAATTCAACCAATGAAATCTCCCCCTTTTAAGAGATCTGCACAGGAGGAGAGAAGTGCAGAGCATCTCATAGGCTCTGCCTAAATGCTCGGGCCTCCAGGGCCAATCCAGGATGTTGTAAAGTATTTTTGTAGACACATCCAACGTTCTGGTCCATTAACTTTAAATATGAAACACTTGAGTTCCTTTTAAAGGCATTAATTACAACATCATTCACTGCACCAAGAGAGTGGATGTTCATCTGTCCATCTACCCATCTGATACTTATACTTAACCCTTTGCAGGATCTTCATTCATTCAGCTGATAACATTTTTTTTTTTTCCTGAGGCAGTTGGGGTTAAGTGACTTGCCCAGGGTCACACAGCTTGGAAGTGTTAAGGGTCTGAGATTAGATTTGAACTCGGGTCCTCCTAACTTCAGGGCTGGTGCTCTATCCACTGCACCACGTAGCTGCCCCATAAGCATTAAGTCCCAACTCGGTCCTAGAGACCAAAGAAATAGTCTTAGTTCTCAAAGAGTTTATATTCTGTGACTGCCTTTGGGGTTTTCTAGGCAAAGATATTGGAGTGCTTGGCCTTTTCTTTCTCCATCTCATTTTACAAATGTGGAAACTGAGGCAAACAGGATTAAGTGATTTACCGGGATCACTCAGCTAGTAAGTGTCTGAAGTATTATCTGAACTCCAGAGCCGGGCACTCCATCCACTATGCTTCCTCGCAAGCGACTTGGCTGCCTAAGCTTTCATAATTCTTAGAAACCATCTAACCCGCCCCCCCACATCCCGGTTTCCGAAGGGGGAAAGCTCGGAAAAGAGACGTCATTTTTATAAAACAGCTGTAAAGGACCTCACTGGGAGTCTGGGACACAGAGAAGCTAAGTGACTGCTGCGGAATTTGAACTCAGGATCCCCTCCCCTGCGCTCTCTCCACGGCCTGGGGGTCACCCAGGGCTCAGCAGCAGAGCCGCCTTAAAGCTGCTGCGCCCAGAATTTCAGTCCCGGAACTCGTTCCCCGGCCCCGCGCCGCCTCTTACCTGATTTCTTTGGAAAGTGGAATATCTTTCAAAATGTTTACTTCTGTCTGAGTCTGCCTCTGCCGGATCGTTCCGGGTCAGCAGGTTTCCTCTCATTGGAAACAAGGCTTTGCATTTCCCCCAGCACATTATCCTTTCCAAGGGCACTTGGAAACAGCTTTATTGATAAAGCAGTCAGGTCTCTGACTTGCAAGCCTCCATTAGGAAGTCCAGAGGGAACGCTCGTCTAGTTCGATAAATAGCACAGGGTCTGACTCTGGGCTTCCAGAATCCTGCCTGCCTGAGGCGCTTGGGATGGGTGATATTCAGGTTGTAGGGGGGGAGGTAGAGGGGGACACCCCCCAAAGGGGTTTTGGGGTGAAAGGGTCACTCAATCTGAGTGTCCACCCTAGCTTTTTCCACTATTTGCACTGTGTTTTATTTTGGCAAGATCCTCTGCACACAGTAGGTTCTTCTTCTTCTTCTTCTTTTTTTTTTTTTTTTTTTTTTTTTGCTAAGGCAGTTGGGGTAAAGTGACTCTCCCAGGGTCACACAGCTAGGAAGTGTTAAGTGTCTGAGACCAAATTTGAACTCAGGTCCTCCTGACTTCAGGGCTGGGGCTCTATCCACTGCGCCACCTAACTGCCCCTCACAATTGGTTCTTAATAAATGCTTAACAAATGAATAAATGCATGTTTCCCCATGAAGCTTTCAGAGCTTCCCCTCTGGCAGTTCACAAGCTGCCTTCTCACCTTCGTCTTTATCGAGTGAGACCATATTTGTAAAGTGTATGACACAGTGTCTAAGCATAGAGTAGGTGCTTACTTAAGGCTCATTCCTTTTGCTTTCTCTTTCCCCTTTTCCCTCCTGCATCAGCTCTGTGAGTCAGATAGATCAGACATCACTATCAAGGAATTCTGACAGACACCCAGTACCCAGTGGAGATACCACAACATACAGCTGGAGCTGCCTAGAAACGTGCAGTGGCACTTGGGAACCCAGGGAGAAATCTGTATCTGGGGTAGGCAGGGTTAGTTTCTTGGAGGAGCTGGAGAGCCTGGAGTGTGGGTGTCTGCCTCCTAATGGAACGCCTCATCTTGTCTGAACCTCCCAACCTGTCCTGTCCATATTAGTCCCTGGAGAGATAAGAATCTTCATAAGAAGAAGGCTTGCTGCTTCCCATAAACCCTCATTTTCTTGATATAGAACTTGCCATTTCCAAATATGTGTATGCAGTGCTATAGGAAGCGGGCTGACCACAGTTAGTCAGAGGAAGACCACATGAGAGAAAGCCTGACTGACCCTTCCAGCCTCATCAGCAGCGGCAGTGAGATAATTGTTGGTGAGGGAGGCAGACACTCAGACAGTGCGTGGTAAGGGCTAGAGTTTCATTCATTATGCAAAAGGTTTTCACAAATTACTTGAAGCTCATTGAAGTCTGAACATGAGTCAGACATGATTCAGTGAAATACAGCCTTGGAAAGAGCATTTCGGGGGAAATAGAGGCTAGGACAAGGGTCCTGGAGGAAGAGATCAGTATCAGAATCCTATCAGAACAAGGGATAACTTCAGGGAGGGAAGAAATAAAAATTCCAGTATTCGGTAAAATTGTGCTCACTTCTGGGTGCCACATTTCAGGAAGGATACTGACCTGCTAGGGAATGCCCCAAAGAAGGTGACCAGGATGATGGTAACAGGCTACCACTCCCCATTAGGAGAGGCTGAAGAAACTAGTTATGTTTAGGCAACAAAAAGGCAACAAAACTGCCTTCAGAGAGCTCAAGACTTGGATTACTCTTTGTTAAACTATCTGTCATGGGACAGAGGTCCTGGACGGCAGAATTGGGCACAATGAGTGGAAGCTTCAGAAAGGCCCAGTTAGACCTGACACAAGGTAAAGTTTCCTGACAATCAGAACTATCTTAAAGTGAAATGGACTGCCCATCAGGTAACGAGTTCCCCATCTCTGCTACAACATGTAGATGACTTCTTAAAATGCAGAGGTGCCCTGGAGCATTGTTCTTAGATTTCTAAGTGTTGAGGAGAGACTGGGGAAAGGGTCCTTACTGGTTCTGGGTCAAACTAACGGTATTTTTAGGCTTCATCTTTTACTCTATTAGCTACCAAATTTCATATTATCGACCACTGTCTCGTTCCAAAAACCTTTCCAATCTCAGCTTAAGTGATCTGGTATTTTCTGGGTCTTTTCCTACCTCTGAGATTACCTACCTCCTTTATGGAAAGGTCATTGACTTTGGAGCAAAAAATCTGGATTATGTGACAATTCTATCCCCAACTGCAACTCACTGTGTTAACACTTTCCCTCTATGGCCCCAAGTGCTTTTCTAGGTGCACCGCCCACAGTCAAAATGTTTATAGTAGCGGGTTGTTTTTTGTTTTTTGTTTTCTGCTGCAGAAAATCATGAGCAGTATGATGAAGTTTATGATGAGATAGCTGAGTGTTGGGAGAGGTACAGGAAGGAAGCTAAACCCAGAAGGCAAAGCTTTGTTGGGACACCAGGTGGCTGGGAGGGAAGTTTTGCTGTTGTTGGTCTTTTTTCCCCCCAAACATTCATTAGGTACCAGCTTGTGCAGAGTCCAGGGAAATTCAAAGATAATTAAGGCAGAACCCTGCCCTCAGGGAGCTCCCAGTTTAGCAAGGGAAATAATCAGATGGGTTAAGCATCGGTGCTCTGATTCCAATTCCAGAACTCTGGGAGTGACTCACACAGAGGCTTTACAAAGCTAGAGATGTTTATTGAATGTTACATAGGAACAGAACAAGCCTGTGGTCTATTCCACCGAGCCCTGCTCTATCTGCTCCCACTCAGCACAGCCAGCCCCAAATCTCAGTATCTTTCATGCTGAGATGTACTGCAGATGCCGGTAGTCAAAGGTGTAGAACAACAAAAGGACAGCGTCCCCAATGAGCCAGTCTGCTATTTATTGTTGCCTGTCCCCATTATAATCTTTCTGGAGGAAGAAGTGTTCACGGGGACAACCCCAGCTAATACAGATCACTTGTTTTTTTAATTTGTTTTTTTCACTAGACGTTTATTTCCTTTTCCTCCCTCTCTACTAGTGGGGTAACAGAAGGAGGAGGAAAGGGCACATCCTTTGTAACAAGTTTGCATAGCTAAACAAAACAAATTCTCACATTGACCATGTCCGACACTGTATCATCCTGTACCCCGCGTCCATCCCTTCTCTATCAGGAGGTGAATGGCACTCTTCATCCTTGCCCCTCCAGAATCACAGTGGGTCATTGTGTTTATCAGAATTCTTTTTTTTTTTTTTTTTTTACTTTTAATTTTTGTGTGTGTGAGACAATTGGGGTAAAGTGACTTGCCCAGGATCACAAGCTAGTATTAAGTGTCTGAGGCTGGATTTGAACTTAGGTCCTCCTGACTCCAGGGCTGAAACACTGTGCCATCTAGCTGCTCCATTTACCAGAATTCTTAAGGTTTTTTAAATTGTTCATCATTACAGGATAAATTGTTCCTTTGATTCTACTCATTTCACTCTGTTTCAGTTCATACAAATCTTTTCAGGTTTTTCTGAAAGGATTCTTTTCATTATTTTTATGGGACAATAATATTCTGTTAGAGTTATGTACCATAAGTTGTTTATCCATTCCTCAACGGATGGGTAGTCCCTTTAGCTTCTAGTTCTTTGCCACCACAAAAAGAGCTGCTATATTTAATTGCATATGGATAATCACTTATGTATATGTACACATACCATATCTGTCTTTCTATATATCTATACACATACATGCATATAAATGATGATCTTTTCCCCTTTCTATGATGTCTTTAGGGGTATTCCAGAACGCTTGTTTTCTTGCTAATGGCCAACTTTTCAAGGGCCTCAGCCCCAAGCTAATCTCATATTAGACCTCTACCTAGCATGTGCAAAGATTCTAAAGCTAATAGCAAGAGATATTTTCCTTATCCTACTTCATTTGAGTTGGTTAGATGGGTACATTAATAAACTAATTAACAGAATATAAGGTCTATCCATACAAGCTATCATTCCAAATAAGGGTCCGCTAATAATGTCTTAACCAGGTGTGGATTCCAATCTCCTTACTCCTGAATATGTGACTTCTCTCTCCTGAGTCAGTCTTATGGAGTAATCTCTAAAGGGGACCCAAGATGCAGGAGCTGAAGCGAAGGAGGGAAGTGTCTATCTCAGGGGTTCGCAAACTACGGCCTGCTGAGGACGTTTATGTACCCCCCACCCCCAGTTATGGCAAATGGGCTGAGGGGTGGAGACAAAGTGTGAGTTTTTGTTTTCATTATAGTCTGGCCCTCCAACAATCTGAGGGACAGTGAACTGGCCCCTATTTAAAAAGTTTGAGGACCACTGGTCTATCTCATAAGTTCATGGAAGACAGTGGTTCCAGAAATAAAAACTTAAGCAGAAAACGAAAGGTTAATGCAATGTTTGTTTATCATATAGAAGGTAAATTGAGTCAGTAGAGTCACAGGAATAACAATAATGATAATACCAATAATTATTAATTTATAAATATCTAGAATTTATATAGCACCTACTATGTCTCAGGCACTGTACTAACTCTTTACAAATATGATCTTGTTTGATCTTTACTACAATCCTGGGAGGTAGGTGTTGTAATTATCTCCATTTTACAGTTGAGAAAACTGAGGCAGACTGAGTTAAGTGACTTGCCCAGGATAAAACAGTGAGCACAGACTAAGAGCACAAGAAAGATGAGAACAGAAGTCCTACATGATCTTGTTAAGAGTCCCTGCAACGCAGACATGAATAATTTCTGATCCACTTGAAAATACTGTCTGACAGAACCAGCTACATCCAGAAAAGGAACACTGGGAAATGAATGTAAACTGTTATTTTTACCTTCTGAATCCAATTCTTCCTGTGCAACAAAAAAATTCGGTTCTACACACATATATTGTATCTAAATTATACTGTAATATATTTAACATATATAAGAAAAAAAAAAAAAAGAAAATACTGTCTGATACACCAGAGAGAATGTAGCATTATGAACAGAGAAATCAACAATGGCATTTATCAAGCACCTATTGGATATTAAATTTGTTTGTGAGCTAGGGAGACACTCCAGTGTATTTAAAATTAAGTTCTTGAGCTAGTTCTTAAAGAATCTTTGTAGTGGATTCTCAGGAAAGAATCAATGAGTCTGCCCCAGACTGTGAGCTCCCTAAATGTAAGACTTCTGTTAACTTCAATTATCTTCTCCAAATTCTAAAGCCTCCATGGGTAGAGTGCAAGTCTGCTTCATTTCTAGCTCCATCCAGAATCAACCCTTCAGGGTTATTCCCCATGTCTATTCCTCCCTTCTTCCCCAAATCCAATGGTTTACTAAGTCCTGTCATTTCCACCTCTGTGTATCTTACCTGAATCCTATCCTCCCCTTACAGAACCATAGTCCGGTCCAGTGCTCCAGTTCAGTTTCCTACCAACTTTCCAACCTCAGTTTCCTCATCTATAAAATAGGGACAGTAATAGTCCTTACCTCCAACAGTTGTAAAGATAAAACAAAAATGCATTTATAAAGTGCTATAAAATACTGGCTATTATACAGAGCACCCCAAAAGTCTTCATGTAGTTTTAAATCTTTAAAACACTAAGACATTGGGGCTACTCCACATAGGTCAGTCTTTCAGCTTTTTCAATAATTAATATTCTTTGACTTGTTTTTATTTCCTTCCAGCGCTCAAGTCTTGGGGGCAGGAGGGAAATCTGAATTCAGCTCATGTCTTTCCCTTTTTTTTAGGTATCCCAAGTTCCCTTGCCAAACACCGAGCTAACAAGGCATGGAACATAGAATAATTTTATTAAACACTACAAAGAATACTCAGACTCACAGAAGTGTCTGTGAGCTCATTTCATCAGTATTTCCTGAGTGCCCAGTATAAGGGTTCTTTAAGAACTAGTTCATGAGCTTAATTCTAAGTACCTTGGAGTATGTCCCTAGCACACAGCCAGATTTAGCACCCAATAGGTGCTTAATAAAAAATGCCACCGACTTATTTGATCATAATGCTTCCAAGTCTACTGGGCAGCATTTCCAAGTCGATTAGAAATTATTTTATATTTGGGCTTCAGGGGCCTTTAATGGATCTCAAAAAAAGGACTTGTATCTGTGCTCACAGGCAGTCAAGAACACATTCTCCTCTGGTGGGAATCACCTTCTCTGGAAATACAAATCATGCTAGACCCAATCCTTGTCAAGCAGAGAAAGAACTGGGGGAGTTGCTAGGGAATCGGTGCTCCTCTATCCGCGGACCCACAGAGTCCATATGACTCACAGGACCAGAATAATAGCCAGTAATAATAACCACAATAGCTGACATTTCCACAGCACTGACTATGTGCCAGGAGCTATGCTAAGTGCTTTACGATTATTATCTCATTTAATTTAGTATGGAATAAGGCCCAAGTTCAGTCTTCACAGTATCGCTTTGGGCCTCATTGTTCCCCAGTTTCAGCTACTGAATCTCCCAGCTGGCTCCAGGAACTCATCACTTTGCTTAGCGAACTCTTTGCTTTGCCACCCAACATCTGAGGTCTCAATTGCTGCCATCTGCTTCCCTTTCCTCAGGGAAGGGTTATAGCTCTTCCAGAGACAGAATCAGATCCCATCTCCTTCCCGACCAGTTAATAGAGTTCAACTGCCTATAGACTGGGGGTACTTTAGCTTTTTCTGTGATTTAGCCTAAATGTTTGTGCTTGAATCGAAGAGATTTCTGTAGCTGACTAGCTCTCAATATGGCCTATTTTTGCACCTTTGTCTCTGTGTCCATTCACCTTTGCTCCTGGAAACCATTTCCTGCAGAACAGCTCTTTCTAGAATACTTTCTAATGCAGTTCACTGGAAGTCAGAATTCAGTTCCAGTTCCCCCATCTCTTTTAGCCCAGTCTAAATATAAAGATAAAATATTTATCCTTAATAAGGACAAAAATCCCAGATCTGCTTGGTTCAGGATCTTATATTAAGCCTCTTGCTAGGTCAGAGAATATAGTCCCATATAGATATATGTGGTTACTTCTATTAACTCATGGGCCAGATGACATCATTGAATTCATGGTTTTATCACTTGTGGCTCTAACGAGAATCACCAGCCCAGACCTGGAAGTCTCTGCAGACTCAGAACCCCTGGACTGAGCTCCCTTCTGCAGGGGAGATGCATGGCTGTTTGTAGAGTTGGGGTAGTTTGTATCCCTGACCTTCATAATGTGTGTTTCCACAGGAGGGATGGGGTAAAGTGGGGAAGGAATTTCTCTTAATGGTGTGTGTGAGGCATTCAACAACCCATCCTTTGGGGTTCTGGCAGCCTGGAGTAACAGAGCCCCCCCTATTCCCTCTGCCTGGTACCTAGAATTGGGTAGACCAGTTACCTAATTGGGGAGGTAAAAAAGGCTGTGGGCGACTATTCTAAGCAAACCTGGTTGGGTGCTGCCTTCTTAAATCTCTGTCGTACTGCATTAGCATTTGAAAGCTCTCTCTGTATTGGGGGGCCAGAGCCAACCCTGCTGCCTGGAGACCAAATAGAACATTAAGATTTTCGTGCCAAGAAAATGTTTTCAAGTCATTAGGGTTTCTGTTATTTTCTGTGTTTACTAATTCTAGCTCCCTGGAGCCTGTACCATGTGGCTCAATGTGAGCTCAGGAATGATAGATGGGGAATGGTGGCTTTTTGTGTTGAAGATACAAGAAAACTTGAAGAAGGAATCTTTGGAATAGACTAGTAAATCTGCCTCCTTGAAGGGAAATGGGATCGTAGAATTTCAAGTTGGAAATTTTTATTCATTTTACAAATAAAAAATGTTGCGGGCCAGAGGGAGCATAGTACCCAAGGTCACCTAGAGAGCCAGGATTCTGGGTAGCCCTGAACTTCCAAAGCAGGGATCGATGGCCCCTGGGCTCCAGGCCCAGTCTGTAACCCTCTTGGGCAGGATTCCAGGTGTCCCAGCAGCCAACAGAGCTCATGCAGCATCTCACAAATTCGGAGACAGCACTGCGTCTGGTGCAAACAAAACTCTGCTGAGAAACAGCCAAGATGCAGAACACAGCATGGAAACCAGGCAGCTGGTGCGTTAGGAGGAGGAAAGAGCCGGAGCTGGGATTTGGGAAACCTGGGTTCTCTGCTCAGTCAACAGCTTGTGATAATATGTTGGAAAAATTTCTTTTCCTCTCAAAGTCCCTGTCTTCAACTAGAAAATGAGGGGGCTCACCTAGAATTCTAGTGTCCTTCACCTTGTTTGTGTTACAGACCCCTCCATGGAATGGTAAAGCTTATGGACCTGTCTTCACAATAAAGTTTTCATATTTAATTTAATATTTTATTTTTCCCCAGTTACATGTAAAAATAATTTTTAATGTTTGTTTTTAAAACTTTGAGTTCCAAATCTATAGACCTGCCCTCAAAATAATGTTTTCATTTTTAATTTAATATTTTATCCCCCCCCCCCAGTTACATGTAAAACAATTTTTGGCATTTGTTTTTTAAAATTTTGAGTTCCAAATCTATGGACCTGTCTTCAAAATAATGTTTTAATTTTTAATTCAATATTTTATTTTTCCCCAGTTACATGTAAAAACAATTTTTAACATTTGTTTTTAAAACTTTGAGTTCCAAATTTACAGACCTGTTCTCAGAATAATGTTTTCAGTTTTAATTTAATATTTTATTTTCCCCCAGTTACATATAAAATAATTTTTTATATTTGTTCCCTAGTTACGTGTAAAACAATTTTTGACATTTGGTTTATATAAGTTTGAGTTTCAAATCTATGGGCCTGTCCTCAGAATAATGTTTTCATTTTTCATTTAATATTTTATTTTTCCCCCAGTTACATATAAAACAATTTTTGACATTTGGTTTTTAAAACTTTGAGTTCTAAATCTATGGAAATGCCCTTAGAATAATGTTTTCATATTTAATTTAATATTTTGGTTTTTTCCCAGTTATATGTAAAAACAAATTTTGACATTTGTTCCCCAGTTACATGTAAAATAATTTTTGGACATTTGGTTTTTAAAATTTTGAGTTCCAAATCTATGGACCTGTCCTCAGAATAAAGTTTTCATTTTTCATTTAATATTTTAGTTCCCCCCAATTACATTGTAAAACAATTTTAAACATTTGTTTTTAAAACTTTTAAATTCTAAATTCTCTCCCTTCCTCCCTCTCCACCTCCTCATTGAGGCAAATATTTTCAAAAACACTAAATACAAAGGAAACCAATTATACTGGAATAGTTATTAAAATATTTTCAAAAATTAGTTCATGGTTTATTAGTTATAATAACTAGCACTATATAGCACTTTATGAGTAATATCTTATTTGATTTTGACAATAGGCCTAGGAGGCAAGGTACTATTATTTTCTCTATTTTATAGATGAGCAAACTGAGGCAGGCAGAAGTGAAGAGATTGCCTAGAGTTACATGTAGGTTTCTGTCTTTGGGAAGGGATGGTAAGGAAGGAAGGGAGAAAAAAAAATAGAACTCAAAATCTTACAAAAATGAATGTTGAAGCACCAGCCCTAAAGTCAGGAGGACCTGAGTGTTCAAATCTGATCTCAGACACTTAGCACTTCCTAGCTGTGTGACCCTGGGCAAGTCACTTAATCCCAATTGCCTCAAGGGGAAAAAATGTTGAAAACTGTCTTTACATGTATTTTATTTATTTATTTTGCTTAGGCAACTTGAATTACACAGTGACCAGGGTTACACAGCTAGGAAGTATTAAGTGTCTGAGGTTAGATTTGAACTCAGGTTCTCCTGACTTCAGGGCCAGTGCTCTATCCACTAAAATTTTAAAAATAAAAAAAAAAAAAGTGAGCTATTTAGTTTAATGTTTGTTCAATATTTGTCTGAATTTATTATATTAAAGAATTTTTTAAAGAAAAAAATAAAAATCTCTGGCTACAATAACTAACTAAATAAATAAATAACTTCCACTTAGCAAGCCATCTCCTTCATCTGCCCTTACTGAAATCCTAGCTATCCTTAGAAAGTCTAGATCAAATGGCATCATTTTGTCAACCTCTCTGATACATCCCAGTTGTAAGTGAACCCTCCTTCCTGTAAGCCACAGCATCAATTTGTCAGGCCTTCTCAAAGTACCAGACCCTGTAAATGCTAAATAAAACCCATGGGACTTTGAGATAGAAACCTGGTGTCTTAGTCATTCGGGAGGGGGTGTCAGTTAGAGAAAATGGGGCTTAAAACAGAATTTTGAGGATGATCAGGACAGAATCTGTGTCAAGGCAGGATCAGAAACCACAGGCTGTGCGGCGGGGAGGTGGATCCCAGGTGAATAAACAAAATCCAGTCTGATAGAAGCTACAATTTCAAAGTGGCTAGGGTGGGGAGCTAGCTAGCTCTTGTGGAATTGATGAGATTTGTCCTTGGAGCAGCAGAAGCCGGCCTGAACTTGGGATCAATAAAACATATTGAACTCCAATCAGCCCCAATTTCCACCCTTATTGCCTACGGGGTAGTGAGCAAATTGAAGCTCTGCAGTGTGGTGGATAGACTACCGACTTGGAGTCAGAAAGCGTTACAGAAATGCTACATTAGGTACCTACCAGCCCGTAGATGAATAATTTCTGAAATTAACTTTTTTCCAGGACTGTATTCTCTTTCACTCTCCACTCCTCATTGACAAAACAAGAAAAACAAAACTTATTCTAATCAGTAGTGAAACAAAGCAAATTTCCACTTTGCCTATGTCCCGATTTTTTAAAAAATTGTCTCTATCTGTACTACGAATCCACCACCAGCTACCTCTCCATTGGAGGTGAGTCGCATGTTTCATTATAAGCAGGCACGTCATTAACCTCTCTGAGAAGGTTTCCTCTGGAAAATCAGGCTAATAATAGCATATTACCTTGCAATGAATGCTATCATGAGCATCAAATGAACAATTGCATATAAAATACTTTGAAAACTATAAAGCAGTATATAAATTTGAGCTAAGATCATTAACTGTGTAAGGCTCAGTTTCTTTATATATAAAAATAAGAGAATTGAATTTGATATTTTTCCAAGGTCCTTTTGAGCTCCAAATCCTATAATTTTCTGATCTCTTTCAGTCTGCCCAAATGTGTTGCAGAGGGACATATATTCAATCCTTTATTCACCCAGTACCCACACCTGCTCCATCTCTGTCTACTCCCTAGACTGTTAGCTTCTTGAAGGAGAGGTGAAGCAGGGGTCTGTTCTTCCTTTGACTTCCCTCTAATTAGAGAATTCCTTGTCTGTGAGACCCGAGTCCTTTCCTTTTCCCATCTCTCCCCTTGTGGAGTCTGGCCTTTGGGGGTTCAGTAAAGATGTACTGACAGACAATCTGAGATTGGGATTCTCCTCTGTATATTTATTAGGGTATAAATTCCTTGAAGGAAGTGATTGCCTTTTGTCTCTTTTTGTAACCCCAGACTTGGCACAGTGCCTGGCACATAATAAGCATTTAATAAAATGTTTATGAAATTGAATTAATTCAAATAATCAAGAATTGACATAATTTGGACCTCTTAGTTCATAGCCATTCATTTATATACTAAGCATTTGAACAGAGTCAGCTATTTTATTAGACCAACAGAGGTAGAAATAAACTAGGCCCGACTCTTGCCCTCAGAAAAATGCCAGTCCAGTAGGAAAAAGAAGATAGGTATAAAATTAATATAAAAATATATTTAAAAGTAATGTTATTATATTTCTACCATGATTAACATATATTGCACTACTTGTCATCTAGGGGAGAGCATGGGGGAAGGAAGGGAAAATTGGAACACAAGATTTTGCCAGGGCTAATGTTGAAGAATTGTCCACACATATGTTTTGAAAGATAAAAAGCTTTAATTAAAAAAAAAAAAAAATGATGCCGTTGAGCTATAAAACATTGGTTTTCATAACCCCTAAAAGTGATTTTGAGCATGTGATCCAGAATCAAACCAAATGACTTTCTTTTCCACGCATTTTTAAAAGAATACTTTTTTCTAAGCAGACATGTCAATAAACATACAAAAACAAAACAAAATAAAACAAAGTAATGTTATATGTTGAAAAGAGGCCTAGATTTGAAGTTACTTGAATTCCAAACCCAGATCTGCCATCATTTCGTTATGTTGCCATGAGTAATAATAATAAGAATAATAATTGCTAGCATTTATGAAACTGCATTTATTTATTTTATTTATTATTTATCATATGTATTATAAATAATATTATATTATATATAAATTGTATAATGTACTTATTAGGTTATTTATATGCATAAATACTAAATATAGTATTTATTTAGGAACTACATTAACAACAACTCTGGGAGACAGGTATTATTGTTATCCCTATTTTACAGATGGGGAAACTGAGGCAGAGATTAATCAATTTGCCCAAGATCACACAGCTAACAAGTATCTGAGGCCAAATTGAACTCAGATTTTCCTGACTGTAACCCCAGTGCCATTAAATTTTGTCAAGCTCTAGTGTTGAATGTAAAATATGGAAGACATAAGTTCAAACGCTACTTCCAATGTTATTAGTTGTGTAACTACTGGGTTTCCTGAACTCTAATTTCCTCACCTGTAAAATGGAAGGATTGAACCTTGGGTGACCAGCTCTAGACCTAGGTCCCCACATATGTATGTGTCCCTCCTTCCAAAGGATTGTTTCAAGGACCAACTGATATAATCAAAAAGCTCCTACTATGTGCCAGGTTGAGAAATAGGCATTCCAATTGGAGGCACTACACAAACAAAAGTATAAGAGCAAGTGATTGCACAGCATGATGGGGAATAGAAAATCATCCAGTTTGATTGATGAACAAAGTGTGAAGGGGGAGCAGTGGAAGATAATGTTAACTGGCTAGGGTACAATCAAATGACTGGACAGCCTTCAGGACTCTGTTTGGACTTTGTCCTTTGGATGCTAAGGAACCACAGAAGGTTTCTGAGCATTAGAGCTGTGATATGATAATTGCATAAATATGGATACATATATTGGCTGTAACATATATTTTAACATGTTTAACATATATTGAGTTACTTGCCAATTAGGGGTGGTGTAGGGGGGAAGGGGGAAAAATTTGGAACCTGAGGTTTTGCAAGGGTCAATGTAAAATTATCCATGTATATGTTTTGAAAATAAAAGCTTTAATTTTAAAAAAGCAACAAAAAGAGTTGGGATAAAGGTTTTATCCACAGGATAAGTCAACAAGCGTTTATTAAGCACTTGCTCTATCATAGACACTATGCTAAGTTCTGGATCCTCAGTGACTCTTCTTTTGTCATGAGAACCTCTTGCTGGGGTAGCTTTGGGCAGTTGTCCAGCTCTGGGAATTGGGCCGATTTATTCTTGGTCTCGGGGATCTGTAGTTCTGAGGAGAAGGATTTTCCACATCCCCCAACTTTGGGCGTCGGGGGTAGATTCCTCCAGACCTCCCTATTCCCAGGCAGGGGATTTCCTGAGCCAAGAGGCTGGGCTGGGTCTTGGCTGAGCCTTGGAGAGGGATGTAATTAAACCACTACAAGGAGGGCGTTGAGGGCGGCTTGCAAGGGGCTTGTGAATCAGCTGCTCATTGGAAAAGTGGTGGCTGGCAAAGTCAGGGCAGGAGTGAGGGCTCTGGCAGCAGCCCCCACCTCCACCCCCACTAGGCACAGCTCCCAGAGTCCTGAGCCTAGAGCTGGGGCATAGCCCAGGCTACCCCGGACTCCCTAAGCCAGGGGGCTGAAAGCTGAAGGCACTCCTGGGCTCCCTATCGGTCCTGGTCCACTTCTCTCCGCTTCTCCCAGAACACAGATATTTACAGCCAAAGAAGCATACACATAGATAAATACACTGAGTCACAGACACATATTTTCACACGCTTTCTCCGACCCTCGGATATATTTATCTATATCTCTACATAGACACATAAACACACATATATATTCATACTCATCAATACACAAACACTCGGCTTGAAGGCATGAGGGCAGGAAGGGACAAGAAGGGTACAATAAGCAAGTAGTTGTGGTGTCCCAAGGATGATGGAGGAGGAGGGGACAGGAAACAATCCATTACTGAGCAGTGTGGTGCAATAGAAAGTACACTGGATTGAAGTCAGAAAACTTGGGCTTTGCCAATGACATGTGACATTTGGCAAGGTCATATGCTCTCTGGGTCCCAGTTGCCTTATCTGTAATAAAAATGAGGGAATTGGACTGAATGGGGGGTTCTTAACCTGGGGCCCACAGATAGACTTTGGGGGGAATCATGAACCTCGATAGGGGAAAATATATTTTTATTTTAATCTTAGTGACTTCCTTTGCAATTTTATGTATTTTATTTTATTCATTCATAAACATGAGTCTGAGAAATTGTCCATAGGCTTTGCCAGACTATCAAAGGTTAAGAACCTCTGGACGAGGGGATCTTTAAAATCTTTCTGACTGATTATCCCAGGATCTCAACTAGACTTAGTAGGTGGAGCCAGGATGGGACTGTCAATAGAAACTAGGTTGGCAGGGGGGGCTGGGACCCGCCGAGATCTGTCCATCACAGTGGGAGTGATGTAGCCTCCTGCACTGATGTGCACTCACACATACCACATATATATATACATTGTATATACATATAGTATATATACAATGTATATATATTAAAGGTGCATACATGGTATATATATGGGACATATACTGTGTACATACTATGTATAAACTATGTATCTAGATTAACATTTGTGCTCATTTATACACTGAGCCCTCACTAACTCATACTAATGACTCTGCTAATTATCCTCAGGGGCCACCAAGGACATGGGGAAGATGCTTGGTGGAGATGAAGAGAAAGACCCTGATGCAGCCAAGAAAGAGGAGGAACGCCAGGAAGCCCTTCGGCAGGAAGAGGAGGAGAGAAAAGCCAAATACGCCAAGATGGAGGCTGAGCGGGAGGTCATGAGACAAGGGATCCGGGATAAGGTAAGGAGATGAGCCTCCCCTGCCCCAGACAGCCAGTAACTGGCCCTGCCACGGCCAGGCTGCCAAGTTCTTGGGGGAAACGAGGAAGACAAGGTCTAATGCTCTTGGTTCATCTGGGACCTTCGCCTTATCTGGCCCAGCAGCCTTTGGGTGCACATATGCGGGAAAAGAGGCTCCCAAGGCCAGTTATAAGATACAATTTATCCAGAAGCTAAAGCAAATGTCACCCCCAGAAATGGAAGCTCCCTTGAGAGCCATCACTCACCCAGCTCTTGGGCTCTTTGTTCTTGGTTCCCAAGGGACATGCAGAATTGGAAGCTGGGAATGGGAATGGGGAGGGGAGATGAATATTATACTTTCTGCATTAGGAGAGGCAGGAATGGTTTTATTTGCTCCTAAAATTCATTTTTATTCTTAAACACCAGAAAGACAGACATTTCCATATATAGAACAGAATAGAAAAAGAGAATTGTGCATAAAATTGAAGATCTCCATTATGGATGGCTTGCTTACCTAATTAAGTATATAATAAAATCAAACTGCAGTTTTCAAAGGTATCCTGCTTGTGTGAGCTTCTTTCTGGCTTCCTTCTGTCCTCTTCTCTGCTTAAAAAAGTGATGCTCACAGATCCTATTTTCTCTTCTTTTTCTTTTTTTTCCCCTTGCCCTTGTACTTCCCATCTTTTGGAATGTATGAGAGGTCAGATTAGGTCTTCCTAATTAAAATACTGGCCTTTTTTATCCATTGAATCAAATCTACAAATGCATATATGCATTTATATCTATATACATACATTTATATACATATATAGATTTTACTATCCCATGGAAATATATGCATATATACAAATATATCTTATTTCATTTATATATAGATAGATTTTAATGTATCATGGAAATATATTTAGAAATACACAAATATGTATATGTGCATAAAAACAAATATACATACAAGTATATCCTATCTCATTTACATACATATATAGATTTTAATATACCCTGGAAATATATTTATATGCATACAAATATGTATGTGTGCATATATTCAAATAAATAAACATATATCTATGTGTATAGTATTATTCATATTGCATTATAGTATGTTATGATATTGTATATTTCATATGTATTGTATATTATAGTATCATTTATGTGCACATATATTGTATTTGTATAACATTATGTGCATATCCTATGGACATTATACATAATCTAGGTGGATTTATATGTACATGTGTGTATTTGCATGTCTAGAGACATGCATGTATAGAGAGGGGCAATTAGGCTCTCTATCTTTAAGCGCTTCTCTTCCAAGGGCATGCCTGAAGCTGCTTCTATCATGACGCCATCTCTGTATTGAAATACTGAGTGCTGAATTAGTTCCCTACTTTACTAGAGTCTTCACGGGACATGATCCCAAGCCCCATGCATTTCCTGTGCAGCATCACTTCATCTGCTCCAGTGGCTTTTCCTCTTCCCCAAGTGGCCTAAGGATTTTGGGCACCAATCCAGTGCCTTGCATTGATTCCTTGAGTCTCTAAAGGTGGTATCTCTGTTGAAAGGCTGGAGCAGTAAAGCATCTTAATTACCTTCATTGGAGGAGAGGGTGACTAAGTGACTGATTCATTTGACCTTACCAAAGAATGGGCAAGAAAGACAGATTTAGGGCAAGTTGGTGAATGCTGGGCTGTAGACTTTATCCCATGAACAATGGGTAACTCTGACTTTTCTGAGCAGGGGAGGGATGTGATCCAAGCCATATATTAGGAAGATTATCCTGGCAACCATTGTGGATTGGACTGGATGGGAGAGAGTCTGGAGACAGAGAAATTAGGAATTAATTTATGCCTTAAACCAGGCACAGACTTTGCCTGATTAGGACCATTAACCCTGCAGGCTTCCTGCTGATAAAACAGGATTAGTGCTTGTTGGCAGAGGAAGCCTGGGGAAGCAGCCGGCCTATGGCATTGCAACGACCTTTGAAAGGCCTGCACCACTTGACATTACTGTTCCTAGCAGAGCTCTTGGGTACCGACTGATACCCTCCCTCCCTCTCTCTCCTGTCTCCTGCCTAGTCTTCTTATCTGAAGTCAGTAAGTGAGATCTGAAGACATTTTCCCAACAGCCTCACGAAGCCTTCTCTGGCTTTGCCCCTCCCTCACCAGCACAGGTCTGAGTTCACACCTGGGTTGACTCCTGCAGGAATCACATCTCACTGCTGGGAACATCATCAGAAAGTCCTGTTTTATTTTTTAAGCCGTCCATTAAATAACTGGGAAAACACCCAGCAGCCACCAGCATGCAGCAGAGAGGGCTGGAGAAAGCAGCACCCCTACCTTGGGGAAGGTTGAGGTCAGAACAACTCAGTTGAAAAGGAGACTAGAAGCAGAACAGACAGCTGCAGAAAAGAAAGCTTTGTGTGCACAAGTATCCACAGACATACGTGTGCCCATGTATGTGCGCACACAAATATCCTACTGGCGACAAGAGCTTCAAGAGCAAGGGATCTACTGGACCTACTGGAATCAAGTTCAAGCCCAATCAACCAGGGTGGCTCAGTGATGGGACATCAGGAAGCTCCTCATGGTAGAGCCAAGCCCCAACTGAGAGAAGAACCATTTCCTTCTCAATCAAATTAATCAGACAACCAATAAGCATTTATTAAATGACTACTAAGAGCCAGACACTGTGCTAGGTCTGGGAATACAAAGGCTAGAAGCCTATCTTTCACTCTCACATATCCAGGATCAAATATAATGTCTCCTATTTGACATTTAAAGCCCTTCACAACCTAAATTCTTTCCTATTTTTCTGGTCTTCTTACAATTTATTCCCTTCCATGAAGACTACAATTCAACCTTACTTACTTGTTCCATCCTGCACGTAATTTTCCTACCCTCATCTCCATGCCGTTATACCAGTTATCCACATGCCTGGAATGATCTCCTTCCTATTCACCTCTGCCCTTGGCTTTCCTGGCTTCCTTCAAGATTCAGTTCAGATTACTTCTTTTTCCAGAGGTCTTTTCCAGGTCTTTTCCCCCATCAAAAGTCTGTATTATTTTCTATTTACCTAGTTGTTTCTATATTATCTCTTCAATTAAAAATGGAAACTCCTTAAGGGTAGGGACTGTTTTTGCCTTTCTTTGTATCCCCAGCTCTTAGCCCAATGCCTGGCACATAATAAATATTTAATAGATGATTGTTGAATGTTGATTGACAGTCCCTGGCCGTGTATGTATGTATGTGTGTGTGTGTGTATATATATCATATATATATGGCAAGTTTTGAGAGAAAGGAAAGATTGTAGCTGCTGAGGGAATCAGTGAGGGCTTCATGGGGTGCTAGTGCTGAATTTTGAAGAAAAGCAGGGATTCCAACAGCTAATGAAAAAAGGGAAAGCATTCCAGGCATGGGGGACCCATAATCAGTGCAAAGGAAAGTATCTTTATTGATGAGAAAAGCCTTTCAGACATCCTTTTCCCAGACACTTCTCCCTTTATCCCTCTATTATTCTTTCTGTTTTTCCTACTTTCCTTTAATCCCAAGCCTGCACTATGGGATCCATCAACTAGCTTGATTTCAGGAGATTTAGCTCTCAAACTGAGAAAGTGGAACCTAGGTGATCTAAATAAATGAATCACTCCCAGTGCACTTTTATTGAGATAGCAATACCTAAATTCAAATCTTGTCTTAGCTAATTTCTAGCTCTATGACCCTGGAAGTTACAATTTCTGTGCCTCAATTTCCTCTTCTGGAAAATGGAGATAATAATACTAAGATACTGAATTGTTGTGAGGATCAAATGAATTAAGATGTAGAAGGGTTTCTGTAGACTTTAAAGAGCTATGTCAGATCTCAGCTTCATTTCTTCTCCGCTGCCTTGACCATTCACACCTGGTGAAGGAAAACCCTATGTGGTTGGTTTGAGACATGCTTCCAAAGAAGGAGTAATAATTCATGGTCCCTTATGGTTCTCGGATTTTTTTTCCTATATAGCATCAAAGATCTGGGCAATTGAAGTAGTGATGTGAGGGACAAGACTCCAGTCTGAAGGCTGGTGTCTTCTCCTGGCCAGGATGACGCTTAATGACATTTGTGACACCTTAGACAAGAGGACTCTACCTTGTAAACCTGCCATTTCTGCCAAACCATATGGTTTTAGAGGGCCCTTCTCCTTCTGATTTTCTGTAATTCTATAATTCTATATATCCCAAAGCAGTAGGAGTGGTGCCAACTGAGAGGAAATTGATACAGAAAATTGGCTTCTTCCTTTTGTCTGACAAAGCCAGTGAGGGTAGTTGTCAGTCAATCAATAAACATTTATAGATTCCAGGAAAAGCCCCAGTTGGGCGTTATTTGACTCAGAGTGAATATAAATAACAAATTTTCTGTTTTGGCCAGAAATCCCAAAGGTCTTCCCCTAATAGATTAGATTTTTATTTTTTTAACTAAGTAAAAGAGGTCATTTTTTGCCTCAACTCTACCTAGCCTTAATCACTGAATGGGTATTGCCTCAGTCAAATTGAGATTTGTTAAAGACTTTAGCTTAAATAGGTCACAATCTCCTGCTGCATCCAGGGTCATCTCAGTGGTCCTGATCTATATCTTTCCACTGGACCCAGATGGTTTAGGAGGAGAAAGTGAAGCTGGTGATTTTGCACAGCCCTCCCTCACTTAAATCCAATTCACTTGCAAATCATGGCATTACCTCCCTAAGATCACGGTTCTCTAGGAGAATGAAAAACAAACAAAAACAGCAAAACATTTATTAAATGCCTACTATATGTCAGGTATTATGCTAAGCAATAGAGATACAAAGAAAGGTAAAAAATAAAAACAAAAAAACAAACAATAAAACCCTAGATCCTCTTCTCAACGAGTGATTGTCTCCTCCACAGAAGAGGTATGGTGGATGGAAAGAGTACATGTCCTTTTGCTCTGACTGATGTTCTATCTGAGATCTAAAGGCCTCAGCTCTGGCTAACCAAAGAATTGTTCATTGACAAAACTTCCTTCTCCTAAGTACCAAAACTTAGCCAATTATAGGGCTGGGACACATGGGCAACTCAGTAAAAATAACTAGATTCTCTTCAATTCATATTTTTTATTCCAAGTTGAATAATCAGCTGATTCTAATGACAATTCAGACTGTTGTAATTACTAATTTCAAAATTCAGATTGCTTTGGACATGCATGGTACAGCCATTTCTGACATCTAATAATATAGAGAAACCAAATTTTGATTTTTAGGGAGGAGGATTAAGTGGGGAAAAGGTCACCAAGTTTTTTTTTGTGTTCACTAACCATCCTAGTCCTTGTGATTTTCATGGAAGAAAAGAGCATGGAACAGGAGACTAAAAGCCATTTCTTCACCACAATTTTACTCAGAATCTTTTTTCAGTTGAATTAGCATCTTGGGAATACTCACCACAGCTGGGAAGTATGATAAGTAGTAAAATAGGCTTTTGACCATAAATCAGAAAAGAGAGTAGCTCAGATAAAATAGTATATGAAAGAGGAGTTTAAAGAATAAACTTACTCTAAGCATTCATTACCTTCCAACTGAGGGTAAATGGTTTATAACCATTGGCAAAAAAAAGAACTGCAATACTTCCCAGATGGAAAAAGACTTTCTTAGTAATCCTCCCCATTGGATGGTAGATATAGTAGCAGATGATCCTAAAGATAAACACCATCAAAGACTAAATTTTAGTAGGAGGTTGAAAGAGTTTGTCTGAATAGGATTGTAAAATAGAATATTGGATGGTTCTGAGGATAGCTAGATTGCTGAAGACCAAGTAGGTTTGAGTGGGTAGAAATGCAGGTACAATACCCAGTTGGTTGCAGGGGAGAGCAACACCCAGCAAGGAACAAGCCCAGCAGACATTAGCAACTTTTTAGGGGTTCAAGACTCAAGATACTCTTATTACCTGTGTTCTCATCACCTATATTCCCTGCATACATACGCTCTCATTCCCTGGAGCACTCTAGCCACACGTTCCCCATCTCTGTGTGCCCCACTGTCTCCCTTCCCCCCGAAATTTGTAAATGTGTGGGTAAGTTTCAAGTTTAGGTTTTGTTTTTTTTTTTTTTTTTGGGTGGGAGTGGTGATAGGGAAGAACTTTTTTACTTTTAATATTATGCTATTTCATTCAGTCTTCACTTTAAACTGTCTATCCCCTGACCCAATAGTCGGAGTAAATGTGTTGGTAGGGGGCCAATGAGCCATAATTTAAAACAGATTCTGATCCACTGGGCAAATATCATGGTGTCATCTTTGAAAGAATTCAAGTTTAGATAGTTTCCAATTGAAGCATGGGTGTTTATTTGGGGTAAAGCACCCACCTCCTTAACAGAGGCAGGCAGCCTAGCAGAATAAGGCAAGGACATATATATATATATATATGAATAAGAAAAATAGAAGGATTGGGCAAAACAGGAAAATTAGACAATCTCAGATGAGATTTTGCACATGTAGGTTCTGTATGGGAAAAGTCATTTTTCTGTGTGTAATCAGATGTATCTCAGATAAGATCTTGTACACGGAAGCTCTATATGAAAAAAGGTCTTTCTGTATCTGTGATCAGATATCTGTTGCCAGATATCCTGCTGCAAATGGATATCTGTTTGTGACTGCTTGTCTCACTGGGGCCCACCAGATATCTGCTACATGTTTATCACTCACAGCAGAAAGCTTCTGCTTATCTCATCAACAAAGTACCCAACACCTTTCTGGGAGCCAGGAAGTAAGATGACCCCAAATGCTACAAGAGTAAGGTGGTCACTGTGCCATTTACTTACCCCCTAGGTAATATCTGTTACCTTGTTTGAGTCTCACACCAATTCTGTGTAGTAGCCTGGAGAATTATTTTATCAATGAAGATATTGAGACTAGAGATGGAGAGTGAGTTAGAATGGGCACAAGGGTATTTAATGATGGAACCAGGACATTTTTCCAACTCTTAGTCCAATATTTCTTCATTGTACTGCACCAGATTTCTATAACATACCCTCCCTGTACCCTAGAAAGGGAATAGCTGGACTTTGGGCAAATGGAATCCTGACTTCTCCCGTGGGTTCCTGAAAAGAAGGAAGACAGGACTCAAGCTTAAGATGGACAAAGAATTGAGTTAGATCAAAGTCATTCAGCAAGTATCTAATAAAAGACTACTAGGATCTAGACACTAGGGATACAGGTTCAAAGAATAAAATCATTACTTATTACTAGCTCACATAGGGGAGCCAGCAAGTAGATAAATATATCCAGCATAGAAATAAAGTGAATACATGCAAATGTATTCAAAGTAATTAAATACAAGATAGCTTGGGAGGGAGGACAGTAGCAGTTAGGGAATCTGGGGAAAGGTTTCCATCAAGAAATAAAAAGAGGTTTCCTATCGCCTCTAGGATGGGAAGAGTTGATTGAGTAAAAAACACATATGGTCAGACAGGAGTTGATTGATTTAAAGAGTCATATGGTCAGATCTGTGCTTAAGATATAGGACCCAGGGAAAAGAATGAAAAGGAAATCAGAGGACAAGGGAAATGAAATCAGGTGTGCTTACCCCTGTGCTAACAGGATATTAGAAAGGAAAACTCAGATTTAAGAATGACCCCAAGAAATGTGCTGTAGCATTTTTAAAGGGGACTTGGCCCCTTTGTTGCTACTTATATTGAGCAAAACACAGAGGGAGGATTTTGCCTCTAGCAACTGTGGAGAGTGTGGAGAAATTTGTAGTGAGCCGTATAGAATGTGTGAAGTCTGTCTTCCTGCTCTAGTCATGGCACTATCATCTGGTGTCTGAATTGCTAACTGGTTTCCTTCCTAAAAGGGAAGCTATAGGGCCTTGAGGAGCTCCTTTCCATTCCCCATAGTAGTACAGCATAAGAGTTCAGTCCTTTAAAAATAGATCAGGATGGTTTTTTTTTTTTTCCTTTGTGATCTGATTTTTCTTTTACAACATGACAAATATGGAAATACATTTAAAAGACTTGCACATATTTAATCTATATCAGATTATTTGCTATCTTGAGGAGAGGGGTGGGAAGGGAAGGAGGAAGAAAACTTTGCAACACAAAATCTTTCAAAAATGAATTTTGGAAACTATTTTTACATGTATTTGGGAAAATAAAATTCTATTGAAAAAAAATTTAAAAATAGATAATGAGCTTTAAAAAAGGGGGGGGGGGGAAAGATATGAAGCCGTAGGAAGAAATCCTTGCCCCAGATCCAGAGGTAGGAGGGTAAAAGAATGAGGAACATAGGATGAAGATGAAGTTAAGGCTCTTCCTGAAGAAGAGCAGAGGCTCTGAGGAGGAAAAAGCTGCTGTCCAACAAGAAGCAATGGTGTGGGTTCATGGGTCCTATTAACGGGTGATTATCCAAGAAGGATCAGAAGAAAAAGTGATGAGTTGTAGTGACTGGTGACTCCCTGCCTAGCGTACCAACACAGTTATGTTTGACCTGGCATTAACAACAGGACCGCTGTCTTTGCTGAATCTTTCTCCAAGACATAACAGACAATCTACCAGGGTCTGACAAACCTGATGAATAATTATTTCTAGTAACTCACTCCAGCACAGGTAAAGTCAAGAAGAATGTAGAAAATATTGTTAAGGGTTTTGAAATCTCTGTCAAAAAATGGGAGACCTTTTGGGTATTTATCTTTTAAAAAAGACCCACGGATTTGGGGTATTTTCAGCTTCTGCTGCTTCTGATTAAAAAAAGAGGAGTGCAATTCTGGAAAGTAAACAGGGGCAGAAAATGGGCTTGGAAGTTGTCCATTAAGGGCTAGAATATTAAAATGAAGGGCAGGGAATAGTATACTTACCAAATATTAGTAAAACAAAGAAACAAACATACTTACCTGGAATTTTGTGTATTTCATCAAAAGGGTTTTAAATTGAAAAGAAAGGGGATGGGAAAACACTACTCATATAGATCTGACAAGTCTTGTACCATAAAGAGAAGCAGATTCTAACATAAAAGAAAAACAAACAAAAGGAAATACTAGTGATTCAATGATGATGAGAAAAAACCCAGTCGTAAAACCCATGGCTATAGGTAGCTCTATACAAATGAAATTATGGGTAATACATAGGATGAACTAGAGATCCCAATGCAGCTAGGCATAGTTGACTCCAAAGGTATCACCAAGATTTGATGGGATGGGAACTCATGACTAGAAAGTATCCCTATGAGGGTATATCTGTATCAAAAAGTAGATAGTGGGGCTAGGCAGTGGGGAAAGGGATGGAATATCATATGTTGAAAAGATATGCTCCTCCAGGAATCTCGTGGCAGAAACACAGTAGGGAGCATCTGAATGAGAACTAACACTGGCAGAAACAGAAGCAATGTCATGGTAGAAGTATACTCTATATCACCTGGGGAGGAGGAGGAATTAGATAAAGAGTTTGGGAAACAGCTTGCAAACTTTCCCTAGAATGGTGATATTGTAGTGATGGGGGAACTTCAACTCTCTGGACACTTACCAATGTTCTCTCTGCCAAAAATGGGAGCACTCTGATAAATTCTCCACTTGTCTCAATAATTATTTCATACTTCAGAAGGCAAAGAAAACCACAAGGGAACCAACATTCTGCAATTCTCACCAACAAAAGAGGAGCTAGTTGATGAAGGAGAAATGAAAGAATTTAAGGAAATGTTGTTCAAGGAATTCTTGGTTAGATGTGGGCTGGACTCAATGACCTGCAAAATTACTTTTCTGTTCGTAAATGCAACAATTTTCTCATTCTGTAAGTAAATGAGATCCATAAGGGAGACAGTCAGTATATAAAGTGAGAAGTAGTGAAGATACAGGATGGTGGGGAACACGCCAAATTTTGGAGATAGAAGGGAGAGGATCAATCAGAGAATGAGAATAAGGAGGAGTAACTAAATAGGAAGGAGAAAAGCTTTGGAGAAAGCCAGGGGAGAAAAAAGCATCTACAGATGATCAGCGGTGTTAAATATCAGAATGATTGAGAACTGAGGAAAAACTCAGTGGATTTAGTGGCCTTTGGAAAGAGATGTTTCAGTAGTGGAATAGGGTTAGAAGCCAGTTTGTAAAGGATTGAGGAGTAAGAAGTGGAGAAAGGGAGTATAGCTGATTTTTTCCCCTAGGAATTAGCTGCTGAGGTGAGGAGAAAAGAAAAATATGATAGGGTCAAGAGACTTCTTTTAAAAAAAAAATGTTTGTTTTGGGACAGTAGAGATGTGACTCTATTTGTAGCCAGTGAGTAAGGAGTCAGTAGAAAACAACATACTGAAGATGAGAAAGAGAAGGAAAAGAGGTGGATTAGCCAGCTCCAGAAGGTGAGAAGGGAATGGGATTAAGGGCAAGAGAGGAAGTGTTTTTCTTGGAAAGGAGCCCAGTCATTTCATCCATTGGAGGAAGGGAGGAGAAAAAATGACCCCTTCCCAAAAAACCCGACGTTTTTGAAATGTGAAAGTAATAGGAGAACGAATACATGACCTCTGGTCTCAATCTTCTCAGCCAAGTAGGAGGTGAAGTCATGGAAAGTTTAAGACACTTAAAACTCAGTTTGGAGTATCCCAGCAGAAAGGAGTCTGTGATCCTCCTGAGCAGAATGTGTTGGAAGCCAGAAGTAGGTCATCAACCTTTTAGTCTTCCAGCAATTCTGTTCACACAATCTTTTGCAGGGCCCTCAAAATCTCTAGGTTTGAACTCAATTCAATAAATCCACTGCCTCTCTGCATGTCCAGGCTTGTGTCAGGCTATATATATAGCCTCTTATATCTCCTTATCTCTTTATTATTATTATTATTATTATTATTATTATTATTATTATTATTATTATTATTATTATTATTATCCTATCTATATATCTCTTATGTCTCCTCTTATATAGAGGAGACAGAGCAGGAAGACCCTTTGTCCTCCTCTCTGTGAGCTCCCGGTTTTGAGACAGAGCAGGAGTACATGCACCCTGACTTCAGAGAGTCTGTAATAGTCTGGGAAATTGGAATGGTAGGGTAAGGGAGGAGGAAAAATCTGGGAAGAGATTAGCTTCATTTATATGGAAAAGGCACCGCATACAATCTAAAGCTAAAGGGTTTGTTTTATTGGGGGGTATTTTTTATTTTAGGGTATTAGGAAGGGAGGGATGTCTCCATAGCTTAGAATATGATTCATCCAGGATGTCATCATCTTCCCAATCATCTAAATTCATGATCATCTCCTCCTCCAAATTCTTAGAGCTGCAAAATCTTGTCTGTTTCCCCCATAATATATCTCACATCCCTCTCTCTTTTTTGCACTCATATAGTCACAACCGGAATTCAGCCCTTATCCCCTCTTGCCTGTAAAAGCCCTCTAATTGGCCTTCCTGCTCCCAGGCTCTCCCTTCTCCAATTCATCTTTCACACAGCTGCCAAAATAATCTACCAGAGGCACAAATCTTGCAACGATGCTGCTCTCTTGCTCAGAAATCTTCAGGTTAGCTTGCAGAATTAACTACAAACTTTTTAGTTTGATGCTGAAGATCCTGCACAATTTGACCTCCAACTTTATCTTACATCACTTCCCTCTGTATATTCTTATGTTCCAGGCAAATTAATCTCCCACTTCTGAATTTGCACAGACTGTGCCCCAAGCCTGGTCTGCCTTCTCTCCTCACCCCTGCCACTTAGAAGCTTAACTCTTCTTCAGAGTAATAGCTGAGGTCCCTCCTTGTTCTCTCTCTCCTCTCTCTCTCTCTCTCTCTCTCTCTCTCTCTCTCTCACACACACACACACACACACACACACACACACACCGATTTGTAGTTTTTTAACTGCTTTGTTTTTATTATCTCATTTGAGTCTCACTCTAACCTATAAGATAGTGTACTTCTGCCCATTTATAGAAGGTAAAAAAAAACAGGTCTAGAAAGGCCACTCAGTAGAGCCAACATTTGAACCCAAGTTTCCTGACCCAATTCTCCTTTTCCTAAACTTTTCTGTATACAGATTTTGATTGCTACCTTGCCTAGCTTGCAGCTGGTGTTATCAGCAGCTAGCAGGGTCCTGTGCAAAGTATTCTGGGAGATGAAGCACTTTGGTTGGAACAAAGCCCCATCTCCTGCCTTTGTTCAGTGGGGCGGCTAACGCAGCTTAGTCCATTGTCTGCTCCAGCCCCAACCCCCAGCTTTGCTAGTTGCCATCTCCATCCCCATGCTCCCTTGCTAGAGGTCATGGCTCTGAGATCCCAGAGAGGCCGACTAATGCAAGCTTGGGCAGACAGCCCATTATACTCTCAGGAAATTCTATTTCCAATTTTATTTAATGCTATTCGAGTGTATTCCTGAGCTTAGAGTCAACGCAGCTTGAGAACTCCTGAAACACTAGGTTTAATGAGGAGTAAAGATGCCAAAGGATGGATGCTCAGCTCTGAAGGCCCTTGTTAACAGCATCCAGCCAGAGCAGCTCATTCTGGGGAGAAAATATTCACTCATAGGCATACAAATAGGAAAATTCCCCTGGGGCTGCTGGGTTCTTTCAAGGGTTTATTATTTTCTTTAAGAATCAGTTTTTAATTATGGGAGGAATTAAATAAAATACAGATTTTTATATAATTTTCTCAAAATGGCAAAATCACTTTCTGAAGGCTAGCCTTGGAGTCAGAAAAATCCAAGTTCCAATCTTGCCTCAAATACTTACTGGCTATGTGATTCTGAACAAATCATTTAACTTCTGTTTATTTCCTCATCCATAATATAAAGAGATTGGGCTCTATGACTTACACACACACACACACACACACACACACACACACACACACTTAATAGTATTTTATTTTTTCCCAATTGCATATAAAGATAGTTTTTAACCTTCATTTTTGTAAGATTTTAAGTTCTACTCTCCCTTTCCTCCCCCCTCCCCAATCTAAGTCACACATGTACAATAATGTTAAAACATATTAAATTAAAATCATATCTCTATATTAGTCTGTTGTAAAAGGAGAATTAGGACAAAAGGAGAAAATCACGAGAAAGAAAAACCAACAAAAAAATTGGGGGGGATACAGATCTAGTAGTGATATGGCTGGATCAAAGGGTATGCATAATTGGGCATAGCTTCAAATTGCTCTCCAGAATGGTTGATCAATTCATAACTCTACCAACGATGCATTAGTATTCTAATTTCCCAACATCTTCTTCAACATTTATCATTTCCTTTTTCTGTCATATTAGTCAATCTGATATCTGTGAGGTGACGCCTCAGAGTTATTTTAATTTGCCTTTCTCAAATCAATAGTAATTTAGAGCATTTTTATATGACTATAGATAGCTTTAATTTCTTTATCTGAAAAGTGCCTATTCATATCCTTTGACCATTTATCAATTAGGGAATGGCTTGTATTCTTGTAAATTAAACTTAGTTTTATATATATATTAGAAATGAGACTTTTATCAGAAACACTGGCTGTAAAGATCATTTACCAGTTTTCTGCTTTCCTTCTACTCTTCGTTGCATTGGTTTTGTTTGTGCAAAACCTTTTCAATTTAATGTAATCAAAATTATCTGTTTTGCATTTCATAATGTTTCCTATCTGGTGTTGGTCATAAAATTTTCCCTTCTCTATAGATAGGACAAGTAAACTATTCCTTGCTCTTCTAATTAGCTTATGCCTAAATCATATACTCATTTAGAACTTATCTTGGTATAGGGTGTGAGATATTGGTCTATGGCTAGTTTCTGCCATATCATTTTTCAGTTTTTGTCAAATAGTGAGTTTTTATCCCAAAAGCTGGAGTCTTTGGACTCATCAAACCCTGGATTACCACAATCATGTTTACTACTATGACTTGTGTACTTAACCTGTTCTACTGATCTGCCATTCTATTTCTTAGCCAGTATCAAATAGTTTTTATGATTGCCACTTTATAATATAGTTTTACATTTGGTACAATTAGGCCACCTTCCTCTGCATTATTTCCCCTTTGATTCCTTTGATATTCTATATCTCTAGGTATTTCCAGACAAATTTTGCTATTATTTTTTTCTAGTTCTAAAAAATAATTTCTGTTAGTTGGATTGGCATGGCACTGAATAAGCCAATTAAATTAGGTAGAGTTGTCATTTTTATTATATTAGTTCAGCCTACCCATGAGCAATTAATATTTTTCCAATTGTTTATATATGACTTTATTTTTGTGAAGTGTTTTGTAATTGTGTTAATATAATTCCTATGTTTGTCATTTCATATCATCTACAATTATTTTAAATGGAATTTCTCTATCTCTTGGTAGTAAGCTTTTTTGGTAATATATAGAAATACTGATAATTTGTGTGGGTTTATTTTATATCCTGCAACTTTTCCAAAGTTGTTAATTATTTCGAGTAGTTTTTAGTTGAGTCTCTAGGATTCATTAAGTATACCATCTTATTATCTGCAAAGAGTAACAGTTTTTGTTTCCTCATTGACATTTTTAATTCCTTCAATTTCTTTTTCTTCTCTTATTGCTTTTTTTTTTTTCCTGAGGCTGGGGTTAAGTGACTTCTCTTATTGCTAAAGCTAACATTTCTAGCACAATGTTGAATAACACTGCATCTTTGTTTCCCCCCTGATTTCACTGAGAATGCGTCTAGTTTATTCCCATTATGTATAATGATTGCTGCTGGTTTTAGATAGACACTGCTTATCATTTTAAGGAAAACTCCATTTATTGCTATGTTCTCTAGTGTTTTTAATAGGAATGGGTCCTGTATTTTGTCAAAAGCTTTTTCAGCATTTATTGAGATAATCATAGGATTTCTGTTCATCTTCTTACTCACATGGTTAATTATGCTGATGGTTTTCCTAATATTGAACCAGCCCTGCATTTTTGGAATATATCCCACCTGGTCATATCATCATCATTATTATCATGACAAATTGCTATAATAGCTTTGATAATATTTTATTTAAAGTTTTTTCATCAATTTCCATCAGAGAAATTGGTCTATAATTTTTTTTCTTCTGTTTTGGCCCTTCCTCATTTAGGTATCAGCATCATATTTTTGTTATAAAAGGAATCTGATAAGATTCCTTTATCTATTTTTAAAAATAGCCCACAAAGTATTGGAATTAATTGTTCTTTAAATGTTTGGTACAATTCACTTATAAATCCATCTAACCCTGGAGATTTTTTTCTTATGGAGTTCACTGATGGCTTGTTCAATTTCTTTTTCTAAAATGGGATTATTTGAGAATATTATCTCCTCTTCTGTTGATTTGGGCAATTTATACCTTTGTAAATATTCATCCATTTTATTTACATTGTCAGATTTATTGGCATACAGTTAAGTAAAATAGCTCCTTATTATTGCTTTAATGTCCTCTTCATTGGTGGTGAATTCATCCTTTTCATTTTTGATACTAGTAGTTTGGTTTACTTTTTTTTAAAAAATAAAATTAACTAAAAGTTTATCTATTTTATTTGGGGTTTCTCCCCTATGAACCAAATTTTACTTTTATTGATTATTTCAATAGTTTTCTTACTTTCTATTTTATTAAATCTTTCCTTTGATTCTCAGAATTTTGGCATTTAATTGAGGATTTTTAATTTGTTCTTTTTCTAGCTTTTTTAATTGCATGACCAATTCATTGATTTCCTTTTTCTGTATTTTACTCATGTAAGCATTTACAGATATAAATTTCTTCTAAGAAAGATTATGTCTTATAAGTTTTGATATATTGTCTCATTATTGTCATTCTCTTTGATAAAATTATTGGCTATTTCTATGAAATTCTGTAGGAATTTATTCTGTAGGAATAAATTACTGAGTTTCCAGTTAATTTTTAGTCTATCTTTCCATAGCCCTTTGTTACTCACAATTTTTGTTGCATTATAATCTGAAAAGAATCCATTTCACATTTCTGTCTTTTTGCATTTGATTCTGAGGTTTTATGCTCTAATAAATGGTCAATTTTGTGTAGGTGCCAAAAATGGCTAACAAAAGACATATTCCTTTCTCTTCCCATTCAGTTTTTTCTAAAGCTTTTTTAAAAAAGTCTATTTACCTCTTTAACTTTTTTCTTGTTTATTTTGTGGTTAGCTTTATCTAGTTCTAAGAGGGGAAGATTGAGGTTCCCCTACCAGTATAGCTTTGCTGTCTATTTTTTCCTATAATTCACTTAATTTTTCCTCTAAGAATGTGGATATTATATCACTTGGTGCATATAAGTTTAGCACTGATATGACTTCATTGTCTATAGTGTCTTTTAATAAGATGTAATTTCCTTCCTTGTCTCTTTTATTTATATCTATTTTTGCTTTTTCTTTGTCTGAGATCAGGATTGCTACCTGTGCTTTTTAAAAAAAATTTTGCTGAAGCATAATATATTGTTTCAGCCTTTTACTGTGTATTTCCCTGCATATCACCCCCCCTTTATATTTTTCTCCTTTCTTTCACCCTATCCCTCCTCACCAGTGTTTTGCTTCTGACCATTTCCTCCCCCTGTCTGCTCTCCCTTCTATCAATCCCTTTTCTCTTTTCTTTTCCCTTTCCCCTCCTATTTCCTTATAAGGTAAAATAAATTTCTATACCCAACTGAATGTGTATGTTATTCCCTTTTTACCCCAAATTTGATGAGAGTAAGGTTCAAATAATGCTCACACCCTCCCTTATTTCCCTCTTCCATAGTTTTGCATCTTTATAATCTTTTGCATCTCATCATGTGATGTAACTTATTCTATTCTTCCTACTTTGTTCTTCTCTCCCAGTATAATCCCTTTTTTCAACTCTTAATTTTTTTGTATCATCACATCAAAATCAATTTATACCTGTACCCTCTGCCTATGAATACTCCTTCTATCTGCTCTAACAGAGATATTGTTCTCAAGAGTTACAAGTATCATTTCCCCACATTGGAATGTAAACAATTTAAACTTATTGAATGACATGTTTATTTTTTTCCTGTTTATTTTCTTATGCTTCTCTTGAGTCTTATATTTGAAGATCGAATTTTTTGTTCAGCTCTAGTCTATTCCTTAGGAAAATTTGAAAGTTCCCTATTTCATTTAGTTCATTCAATTTCCCCCTGGAAGATTATACTTAATTTTGCTAGGTAGTTGATTTTTACATATAATCCAAACTCTGCCTTCCAGGATATCATATTCCAAAGTTGCTAAATCCTGTAAATACTGAGTGTGGCTTCTTGAATTGATATTTTAATTTTGAATTGATATTTTATTTTATTGCTTCTTTCTGGATGCTTGCTTATTTTGGAATTTGGCTATAGTATTCCTTAGAGTTTTCATTTTGGAATCTTTTCCAGGAGGTGATCAGTGGATTCTTTCAATGACAATTTTACCTTCTGTTTCTAGGATATCAAAGCAGTTTTCCTTGATAATTTCTTGAAAGATGCTGTGTAGACTCTTTTTTTTTTTTAAATCATGGCTTTCAAGTAGTTCAATAATTCTTAAATCCTCTCTCCTAGATCTATTTTCCAGGTTGGTTGTTTTTCCAGTGACGTACTTTACATTTTCTTCTATTTTGTTCATTTTTTTGGATATTGTTTGACTGAATTCTTGATGTCCCATAGAGTCATTAGTTTCCACTTGCTCAATTCTAATTTTTAAAGAATTATTTTCTTAAGGTAACTGTTGTACCTCTTTTTCCATTTGGCCAATTCTACTTTTGAAGAAGTTGTGTTCTTTGGTCAATTTTTGTGCTTCCTTTTCCAAGCTGTTGATTCTTTTCCCACTTTTTCTTCTACCTCTCTTATTTAATTTAAAAAACTCATACCTATTGTGCCAGGATTCTGGACCTGTCAATTAGCCTTCTGCATTGAGACTGGAGGCCTCACAGCTGGAATAATGTGACACTAGCCTGCTAAGGCAGGACTGAGAGACTTTGGCTGCTTATGTGTGTTGTGGCTAAAAAGCTTGCTGCTGGGTTATCCAGATGCCATTTGGGCTGGGCTGGGCTCCCCTTTTACCCAAGTGAAACCAACTTTTTCTAAAGCCTTCTAACATATTAAGCTGGAAAATTATTTCACTTCATCTTTTTGTGGATTCTGTCACTCCAAAATTCATTTAGAGATTTGATTTATTGTGTTTTCCAAGGAAAACTAGGCAACTTCCTGACTTTTCTCTGCCATCTTGGTTGCCTGTACTTGGACTTTCAAGGTCCCTTTTATTTCTAAATTTATCATCCCATAGCCCACTTGGGGGCCCCCCACTTCTCACTTTTCATTTCCTGAAACTGGGTCTGTTGAACTCTCTGAGAGTTATCTCTGAATGTCTTGAGTGATCAGTGAAAAGTCTCATTCCCGGGGATGCTTGGGAAAGCTCTCTTGCCATCTATTAATGACTTTGAAGGGGAGACTGAGCCAGGGTAGGTTGGCAATTGGTCTATATGGTGACTTCTTCCTAAGAGCAGTCATATCTGTGATTATAGCTTTGGAGAAAGAGTCCTAACAAGGGAAAGAAAAATCCAAACCCTAAGGGAGTAGCTAACAGTGTCAGCTATAAAATGATGAGTTTTGCCAAGTTTGCCCAGTTTGCTCGTCATCCTGTGGATTTTTCTGAGTGTCAGAATATCCCAGGATCCATCATCTATCTTATTCTCAAAGGATCTGACTACTCTCAGCTAATTCTTGCTAAAATGTTAATGGCTGATAATAACTGACAGTGTTTTTCTTTCCTGTCTCTAGGGCTATGTAAATTTTTATGGGGCCTCTGAGAAGACAAAAATCCATGTAGAGCAAACTCTCTAATGAAGGAGGAATGGCACATGTATTTAAACTAGGGGCAAATTGTGAAGGGTCTCAAATGCCAAATTGAAAGGAATTTGAACTTTATCCCGTTGGACATAGGGACTATTTCTGTTTTTTATTTACATGGGAGTAACACACACAAATCAGTGTTGTAGAAAGACTAATCTGGAGATCTGTAGAGCAGCTTGGAGGGGGAGAGATTGGAAGCAAGGAGGATAATTAAGAGGTTGGGTCAATATAGTATAAGAAAGAAGAGGTGTTGAACTATTTTAGTGGGCATACTACATTAGTTAAGTGGAGAAAGAGGGTTAAAAAAAAAAAACAACCAAAAGACATTACCAGGCCAAAGCACCTGATTAGATGTAAAGGTTGAGGAAGAAAATCGAATCAAAGATGGACCTGATGGTGCTGCCATCAATAGAAACATGGAAATTAACACTAGAAGATGCATTGTAGGGGGAAGGGGTGATGAGTTAAATTTTGGACAGGTAGAGTATGAAACAAAGATATATTCAAGGTAGTGATGATGACTCCCTGGGCAAAACAACAACAAAACTCTAACCAAAAAAACCCAAAATAAAACAAAAACAAAAACCCAACCTCTGACTTCAAAGTATTTTCTCCCTCTTCCTATTTCCCATTTCTTTGCCTTGTTCTTTCCCTTGTACCCATTTTACTTTCCCTGGAGTCATAATTAAGTGGGTGTTTGTATGTCTTTTCCTGAATGATAAATTCCTGGTGAGGAAGGTCTATATTTTATCTATTTATCTCTAAAACAATCCAATTTTTTAAAGTTGCTGGTACAAAATACTACGTCCAGCACAGAACTTGTCTGGCATATAGGAGATATTTAATAAATGCTTGTGGAACTTGGACTCAATGAAGGACATGGATGATGTTTTCATCATTGCTGACGATTTATTGTAGGTACTTCACAAATGCTCTCAATTCAGCAATTGACTGAATGAAGATAATGATTGATGCATGATCCCAGTATCTTATATTGATAGTCAATGTTTGCAAAATTCCCTCCTTACAATAACAAGCCCATGAGATAAGGGACCCTTACATCACACTTCCCATTTTGTAGAAAGAAGTTGAGGGTTGAGAGGTCAAGTAACTCATTCAGGATGCATGACTATTAAGTATCGGACGAAGAAAAGATTACAAATCAAATCTTTTGACTTTAAACCCATAATAGATTTGCTTCTGAAAATGTGAAAGGAAGATGGAATGATCTAAAGAGTTGAAGACTCAGATTAAAAACAAACAAACAAACAAACGAAAAAACCCTTTCGCTCTATAACTCCGCAACTTGGGGCAAGTTCATTTCTTGGAGCCTCAATTTCCTCCTCAGTAAAACACAGGAGGTGGATAAGATGATTTCTAAACCCAGTCCAGCACTAACATTTATTTTTGCTAAGTATTGTTAAGGAAGTAATATTTGAGAATGGGTTTGGATGTCTTATTTCAGGGCTTTTATCTACAGGAATGGCCAGCTCTTGACCAGGGATGAAGTATGTCTAACAAATATATCTAAGAATGGAATTTCCCCAGAGACAAACTGAAAAAGGAAGGGAGAAATGTAGATACAACTACCAAATCAGAGACCATAGAGAAACAGTGGAGGTACCTCATGCTTTGTGGGAGGCAATAACTGGGAAGAGGGATAGAAATCATATTTATGGTCTCAAATGTCTACACATCAATGGGTAGAGTATGAACAATGAATGAGAAGAGGGAAATATGAAGTGAGGGTTCTATCAGTAATAACCTAAAAATAAGGTACCACTGAGCGAGAATGTGGAATAAGTGGAATAAGCAATTCAAAAGGAATAGATTAGCTCAATTAGTAACTCTGCCTAAAAAGGAAATAAGGTTACTCTGACATGAATTGATTTTGATGATATTGTTGCCTCTTTGTAATCAATACTTCCTTTTCTTTTCATTTGTCTGACCTTCCATAACCCCAAATGGGGGTTTTCTTGGCAAAGATACTG